>NC_143048.1:40632500-40737500 GCF_057628025.1 Oncorhynchus mykiss
ATCATCATCACTGTTGTTGTCTTGGTGATCATCATGATCATCGCTGTTGTTGTCTTGGTGATCATCATCATCATCATCACTGTTGTTGTCTTGGTGATCATCATCATCATCATCATCGCTGTTGTTGTCTTGGTGATCATCATCATCATCATCAGCACTGTTGTTGTATTGGTGATCATCATCATCATCATCATCATCACTGTTGTTGTCTTGGTGATCATCATCATCATCATCATCATCGCTGTTGTTGTCTTGGTGATCATCATCATCATCATCATCACTGTTGTTGTCATGGTGATCATCATCATCATCATCATCACTGTTGTTGTCTTGGTGATCATCATCATCATCATCATCGTCGCTGTTGTTGTCTTGGTGATCATCATCATCATCATCAGCACTGTTATTGTCTTGGTGATCATCATCATCATCATCAGCACTGTTGTTGTCTTGGTGATCATCATCATCATCGCTGTTGTTGTCTTGGTGATCATCATCATCATCATCAGCACTGTTGTTGTCTTGGTGATCATTATCATCACCATCACGGTTGTTGTCTTGGTGATCATCATCATCACCATCACGGTTGTTGTCTTGGTGATCATCATCATAATCGCTGTTGTTGTCTTGGTGATCATCATCATCATCATCATCACTGTTGTTGTCTTGGTGATCATCATCATCATCGCTGTTGTTGTCTTGGTGATCATCATCATCATCATCACTGTTGTTGTGTTGATGATCATCATCATCACTGTTGTTGTCTTGTTGATCATCATCATCATCATCATCATCACTGTTGTTGTCTTGGTGATCATCATCATCATCGCTGTTGTTGTCTTGGTTATCATCATCATCATCACTGTTGTTGTCTTGGTGATCATCATCATCATCATCATCGCTGTTGTTGTCTTGGTGATCATCATCATCATCAGCAGCACTGTTGTTGTCTTGGTGATCATCATCATCATCATCATCATCACTGTTGTTGTCTTGGTGATCATCATCATCACCACTGTTCTTGTCTTGGTGATCATCATCATCATCATCATCTTCTTCATCATCATCATCACATCATCACTGTTGTTGTCTTGGTGATCATCATCATCATCACTGTTGTTGTGTTGGTGATCATCATCATCATCATCACTTTGTTGTCTTGGTGATCATCATCATCATCACTGTTGTTGTGTTGGTGATCATCATCATCATCATCACTGTTGTTGTCTTGGTGATCATCATCATCACCACTGTTGTTGTCTTGGTGAGCATCATCATCATCATCATCATCACATCATCACTGTTGTTGTCTTGGCAATCATCATCATCATCACTGTTGTTGTCTTGGTGATCATCATCATCATCAATTTTGTCTTGGTGATCATCATCATCATCATCATCATCATCATCACCACTGGTGTTGTCTTGGTGATCATCATCATCATCATCATCATCATCACCACTGGTGTTGTCTTGGTGATCATCACCACAACTGTTGTGTTCTTGGTGATCATCAGCATCATCATCATCATCACAGTTGTTGTCTTGGTGATCATCATCATCATCACTGTTGTTGTCTTGGTGGTCAGCATCATCATCACACTTGTTGTCTTGGTGATCATCATCATCATCACTGTTGTTGTCTTGGTGGTCAGCATCATCATCATCACACTTGTTGTCTTGGTGATCATCATCATCATCACAGTTGTTGTCTTGGTGGTCAGCATCATCATCACTGTTGTTGTCTTGGTGGTCAGCATCATCATCATCACACTTGTTGTCTTGGTGATCATCATCATCATCATCGCTGTTGTTGTCTTGGTGATCATCATCAACATCATCAGCACTGTTGTTGTCTTGGTGATCATCATCATCGCTGTTGTTGTCTTGGTGATCATCATCATCATCATCAGCACTGTTGTTGTCTTGGTGATCATCATCATCATCATCATTGTTGTTGTCTTGGTGATCATCATCATCATCATCATCGCTGTTGTTGTCTTGGTGATCATCATCATCATCATCATCACTGTTGTTGTCTTGGTGATCATCATCATCATCATCATCATCACTGTTGTTGTCTTGGTGATCATCATCATCATCATCATCGCTGTTGTTGTCTTGGTGATCATCATCAGCACTGTTATTGTCTTGGTGATCATCATCATCATCATCAGCACTGTTGTTGTCTTGGTGATCATCATCATCATCATCATCAGCACTGTTGTTGTCTTGGTGATCATTATCATCACCATCACGGTTGTTGTCTTGGTGATCATCATCATAATCGCTGTTGTTGTCTTGGTGATCATCATCATCATCACTGTTGTTGTCTTGGTGATCATCATCATCATCGCTGTTGTTGTCTTGGTGATCATCATCATCACCATCACGGTTGTTGTCTTGGTGATCATCATCATAATCGCTGTTGTTGTCTTGGTGATCATCATCATCATCACTGTTGTTGTCTTGGTGATCATCATCATCATCGCTGTTGTTGTCTTGGTGATCATCATCATCATCATCACTGTTGTTGTGTTGATGATCATCATCATCACTGTTGTTGTCTTGTTGATCATCATCATCATCATCACTGTTGTTGTCTTGGTGATCATCATGATCATCGCTGTTGTTGTCTTGGTGATCATCATCATCATCATCACTGTTGTTGTCTTGGTGATCATCATCATCATCATCATCGCTGTTGTTGTCTTGGTGATCATCATCATCATCATCAGCACTGTTGTTGTATTGGTGATCATCATCATCATCATCATCATCATCACTGTTGTTGTCTTGGTGATCATCATCATCATCATCATCATCATCGCTGTTGTTGTCTTGGTGATCATCATCATCATCATCATCACTGTTGTTGTCATGGTGATCATCATCATCATCATCATCACTGTTGTTGTCTTGGTGATCATCATCATCATCATCATCGTCGCTGTTGTTGTCTTGGTGATCATCATCATCATCATCAGCACTGTTATTGTCTTGGTGATCATCATCATCATCATCAGCACTGTTGTTGTCTTGGTGATCATCATCATCATCGCTGTTGTTGTCTTGGTGATCATCATCATCATCATCAGCACTGTTGTTGTCTTGGTGATCATTATCATCACCATCACGGTTGTTGTCTTGGTGATCATCATCATCACCATCACGGTTGTTGTCTTGGTGATCATCATCATAATCGCTGTTGTTGTCTTGGTGATCATCATCATCATCATCATCACTGTTGTTGTCTTGGTGATCATCATCATCATCGCTGTTGTTGTCTTGGTGATCATCATCATCATCATCACTGTTGTTGTG
The DNA here is from genome assembly GCF_057628025.1 of Oncorhynchus mykiss. Classification (NCBI taxonomy): domain Eukaryota; kingdom Metazoa; phylum Chordata; class Actinopteri; order Salmoniformes; family Salmonidae; genus Oncorhynchus; species Oncorhynchus mykiss. Next base: position 40,635,825 of record NC_143048.1, read on the forward strand.
TTGATGATCATCATCATCACTGTTGTTGTCTTGTTGATCATCATCATCATCATCATCATCACTGTTGTTGTCTTGGTGATCATCATCATCATCGCTGTTGTTGTCTTGGTTATCATCATCATCATCACTGTTGTTGTCTTGGTGATCATCATCATCATCATCATCGCTGTTGTTGTCTTGGTGATCATCATCATCATCAGCAGCACTGTTGTTGTCTTGGTGATCATCATCATCATCATCATCATCACTGTTGTTGTCTTGGTGATCATCATCATCACCACTGTTCTTGTCTTGGTGATCATCATCATCATCATCATCTTCTTCATCATCATCATCACATCATCACTGTTGTTGTCTTGGTGATCATCATCATCATCACTGTTGTTGTGTTGGTGATCATCATCATCATCATCACTTTGTTGTCTTGGTGATCATCATCATCATCACTGTTGTTGTGTTGGTGATCATCATCATCATCATCACTGTTGTTGTCTTGGTGATCATCATCATCACCACTGTTGTTGTCTTGGTGAGCATCATCATCATCATCATCATCACATCATCACTGTTGTTGTCTTGGCAATCATCATCATCATCACTGTTGTTGTCTTGGTGATCATCATCATCATCAATTTTGTCTTGGTGATCATCATCATCATCATCATCATCATCATCACCACTGGTGTTGTCTTGGTGATCATCATCATCATCATCATCATCATCACCACTGGTGTTGTCTTGGTGATCATCACCACAACTGTTGTGTTCTTGGTGATCATCAGCATCATCATCATCATCACAGTTGTTGTCTTGGTGATCATCATCATCATCACTGTTGTTGTCTTGGTGGTCAGCATCATCATCACACTTGTTGTCTTGGTGATCATCATCATCATCACTGTTGTTGTCTTGGTGGTCAGCATCATCATCATCACACTTGTTGTCTTGGTGATCATCATCATCATCACAGTTGTTGTCTTGGTGGTCAGCATCATCATCACTGTTGTTGTCTTGGTGGTCAGCATCATCATCATCACACTTGTTGTCTTGGTGATCATCATCATCATCACAGTTGTTGTCTTGGTGATCATCATCATCATCACAGTTGTTGTCTTGGTGATCATCATCATCATCACTGTTGTTGTCTTGGTGGTCAGCATCATCATCATCACACTTGTTGTCTTGGTGATCATCATCATCATCACAGTTGTTGTCTTGGTGGTCAGCATCATCATCACTGTTGTTGTCTTGGTGGTCAGCATCATCATCACAGTTGTTGTCTTGGTGATCATCATCATCATCCATGTTGTTGTCTTGGTGGTCAGCATCATCATCATCATCATCATCATCACACTTGTTGTCTTGTTGATCATCATCATCAATATCACTGTTGTTGTCTTGATGATCATCATCATCATCATCACCACTGGTGTTGTCTTGGTGATTATCATCATCATCAATATCACTGCTGGTGTCTTGGTGATCATCATCATCATCATCATCATCATCACAGTTGTTGTCTTGGTGATCATCATCATCATCATCACTGGTGTTGTCTTGGTGGTCAGCATCATCATCATCATCATCACATCATCACTGTTGATGTCTTGGTGATCATCATCATCATCATAATCATCACTGTTGTTGTGTTGGTGATCATCATCATCATCATCACACTTGTTGTCTTGGCAATCATCATCATCATCACTGTTGTTGTCTTGGTGATCATAACATCATCATCATCATCATCGCTGTTGTTGTCTTGGTGATCATCATCATCCTCATCACCACTGTTGTTGTCTTGGTGATCATCATCATCATCATCACTGTTGTTGTCTTGGTGATCATCATCATCATCGCTGTTGTTGTCTTGGTGATCATCATCATCCTCATCACCACTGTTGTTGTCTTGGTGATCATCATCATCATCATCACTGTTGTTGTCTTGGTGATCATCATCATCATCACTGTTGTTGTCTTGGTGATCATCATCATCATCATCATCGCTGTTGTTGTCTTGGTGATCATCATCATCATCATCAGCACTGTTGTTGTATTGGTGATCATCATCATCATCATCATCATCACTGTTGTTGTCTTGGTGATCATCATCATCATCGCTGTTGTTGTCTTGGTGATCATCATCATCACTGTTGTTGTCATGGTGATCATCATCATCATCATCATCACTGTTGTTGTCTTGGTGATCATCATCATCATCATCATCATCATCGCTGTTGTTGTCTTGGTGATCATCATCATCATCATCATCAGCACTGTTATTGTCTTGGTGATCATCATCATCATCATCAGCACTGTTGTTGTCTTGGTGATCATCATCATCATCGCTGTTGTTGTCTTGGTGATCATCATCATCATCATCAGCACTGTTGTTGTCTTGGTGATCATTATCATCACCATCACGGTTGTTGTCTTGGTGATCATCATCATCACCATCACGGTTGTTGTCTTGGTGATCATCATCATAATCGCTGTTGTTGTCTTGGTGATCATCATCATCATCATCATCATCATCACTGTTGTTGTCTTGGTGATCATCATCATCATCGCTGTTGTTGTCTTGGTGATCATCATCATCATCATCACTGTTGTTGTGTTGATGATCATCATCATCACTGTTGTTGTCTTGTTGATCATCATCATCATCATCATCACTGTTGTTGTCTTGGTGATCATCATCATCATCGCTGTTGTTGTCTTGGTGATCATCATCATCATCACTGTTGTTGTCTTGGTGATCATCATCATCATCATCGCTGTTGTTGTCTTGGTGATCATCATCATCATCAGCAGCACTGTTGTTGTCTTGGTGATCATCATCATCATCATCATCACTGTTGTTGTCTTGGTGATCATCATCATCACCACTGTTCTTGTCTTGGTGATCATCATCATCATCATCATCTTCATCATCATCATCACATCATCACTGTTGTTGTCTTGGTGATCATCATCATCATCACTGTTGTTGTGTTGGTGATCATCATCATCATCATCACTTTGTTGTCTTGGTGATCATCATCATCATCACTGTTGTTGTGTTGGTGATCATCATCATCATCATCACTGTTGTTGTCTTGGTGATCATCATCATCACCACTGTTGTTGTCTTGGTGAGCATCATCATCATCATCATCATCATCACATCATCACTGTTGTTGTCTTGGCAATCATCATCATCATCACTGTTGTTGTCTTGGTGATCATCATCATCATCAATTTTGTCTTGGTGATCATCATCATCATCATCATCATCATCACCACTGGTTTTGTCTTGGTGATCATCATCATCATCACCACTGGTGTTGTCTTGGTGATCATCACCACAACTGTTGTGTTCTTGGTGATCATCAGCATCATCATCATCATCACAGTTGTTGTCTTGGTGATCATCATCATCATCACTGTTGTTGTCTTGGTGGTTAGCATCATCATCACACTTGTTGTCTTGGTGATCATCATCATCATCACTGTTGTTGTCTTGGTGGTCAGCATCATCATCATCACACTTGTTGTCTTGGTGATCATCATCATCATCACTGTTGTTGTCTTGGTGGTCATCATCATCATCATCACACTTGTTGTCTTGGTGATCATCATCATCATCACAGTTGTTGTCTTGGTGGTCAGCATCATCATCACTGTTGTTGTCTTGGTGGTCAGCATCATCATCATCACACTTGTTGTCTTGGTGATCATCATCATCATCACAGTTGTTGTCTTGGTGATCATCATCATCATCACAGTTGTTGTCTTGGTGATCATCATCATCATCACTGTTGTTGTCTTGGTGGTCAGCATCATCATCATCACACTTGTTGTCTTGGTGATAATCATCATCATCACAGTTGTTGTCTTGGTGGTCAGCATCATCATCACTGTTGTTGTCTTGGTGGTCAGCATCATCATCACAGTTGTTGTCTTGGTGATCATCATCATCATCCATGTTGTTGTCTTGGTGGTCAGCATCATCATCATCATCATCACACTTGTTGTCTTGGTGATCATCATCATCAATATCACTGTTGTTGTCTTGATGATCATCATCATCATCATCACCACTGGTGTTGTCTTGGTGATTATCATCATCATCAATATCACTGCTGGTGTCTTGGTGATCATCATCATCATCATCATCACAGTTGTTGTCTTGGTGATCATCATCATCATCATCACTGGTGTTGTCTTGGTGGTCAGCATCATCATCATCATCATCATCACATCATCACTGTTGATGTCTTGGTGATCATCATCATCATCATAATCATCACTGTTGTTGTGTTGGTGATCATCATCATCATCATCACTTTGTTGTCTTGGCAATCATCATCATCATCACTGTTGTTGTCTTGGTGATCATAACATCATCATCATCATCATCACTGTTGTTGTCTTGGTGAACATCATCATCCTCATCACCACTGTTGTTGTCTTGGTGATCATCATCATCATCATCACTGTTGTTGTCTTGGTGATCATCATCATCATCGCTGTTGTTGTCTTGGTGATCATCATCATCATCATCACTTATGTTTTCTTGGTGATCATCATCATCATCATCATCGCTGTTGTTGTCTTGGTGATCATCATCATCATCATCATCAGCACTGTTGTTGTCTTGGTGATCATCATCATCATCATCATCATCATCATCATCATCATCACTATTGTTGTCTTGGTGATCATCATCATCACCACTGTTGTTGTCTTGGTGATCATCATCATCATCATCACTGTTGTTGTCTTGGTGAACATCATCATCACCACTGTTGTTGTCTTGGTGATCATCATCATCATCATCACTGTTGTTGTCTTGGTGATCATCATCATCATCGCTGTTGTTGTCTTGGTGATCATCATCATCATCATCACTTATGTTTTCTTGGTGATCATCATCATCATCATCATCACTGTTGTTGTCTTGGTGATCATCATCATCATCATCAGCACTGTTGTTGTCTTGGTGATCATCATCATCATCATCATCATCATCATCATCATCATCATCATCACTGTTGTTGTCTTGGTGATCATCATCATCATCATCATCATCATCACAGCATCACTGTTGTTGTCTTGGTGATCATCATCATCATCACTGTTGTTGTGTTGGTGATCATCATCATCACTTTGTTGTCTTGGTGATCATCATCATCTTCACTGTTGTTGTGTTGGTGATCATCATCATCATCATCACTGTTGTTGTCTTGATGATCATCATCATCACCACTGTTGTTGTCTTGGTGATCATCATCATCATCATCATCATCACATCATCACTGTTGTTGTCTTGGCAATCATCATCATCATCACTGTTGTTGTCTTGGTGATCATCATCATCAATTTTGTCTTGGTGATCATCATCATCATCATCATCATCATCACCACTGGTGTTGTCTTGGTGATCATCATCATCATCATCATCATCATCATCACCACTGGTGTTGTCTTGGTGATCATCAGCATCATCATCATCATCATCATCATCATCATCATCATCATCATCACAGTTGTTGTCTTGGTGATCATCATCATCATCACTGTTGTTGTCTTGCTGGTCAGCATCATCATCATCAAACTTGTTGTCTTGGTGATCATCATCATCATCACTGTTGTTGTCTTGGTGGTCAGCATCATCATCATCACACTTGTTGTCTTGGTGATCATCATCATCATCATCACTGTTGTTGTCTTGGTGGTCAGCATCATCATCATCACACTTGTTGTCTTGGTGATCATCATCATCATCACAGTTGTTGTCTTGGTGATCATCATCATCATCACTGTTGTTGTCTTGGTGGTCAGCATCATCATCATCACACTTGTTGTCTTGGTGATCATCATCATCATCACAGTTGTTGTCTTGGTGGTCAGCATCATCATCACTGTTGTTGTCTTGGTGGTCAGCATCATCATCACAGTTGTTGTCTTGGTGATCATCATCATCATCCATGTTGTTGTCTTGGTGGTCAGCATCATCATCATCATCATCATCATCATCATCATCATCACACTTCTTGTCTTGGTGATCATCATCATCAATATCACTGTTGTTGTCTTGATGATCATCATCATCATCATCACCACTGGTGTTGTCTTGGTGATTATCATCATCATCAATATCACTGCTGGTGTCTTGGTGATCATCATCATCATCATCATCATCATCATCATCATCATCACAGTTGTTGTCTTGGTGATCATCATCATCATCACTGGTGTTGTCTTGGTGGTCAGCATCATCATCATCATCATCACATCATCACTGTTGATGTCTTGTTGATCATCATCATCATCATCATCATCATCACTGTTGTTGTGTTGGTGATCATCATCATCATCATCACTTTGTTGTCTTGGCAATCATCATCATCATCACTATTGTTGTCTTGGTGATCATAACATCATCATCATCATCATCGCTGTTGTTGTCTTGGTGATCATCATCATCATCATCACTGTTGTTGTCTTGGTGATCATCATCATCATCGCTGTTGTTGTCTTGGTGATCATCATCATCATCATCACTTATGTTTTCTTGGTGATCATCATCATCATCATCATCGCTGTTGTTGTCTTGGTGATCATCATCATCATCATCAGCACTGTTGTTGTCTTGGTGATCATCATCATCATCATCATCATCATCACTGTTGTTGTCTTGGTGATCATCATCATCACCACTGTTGTTGTCTTGGTGATCATCATCATCATCATCATCACAGCATCACTGTTGTTGCCTTGGTGATCATCATCATCATCACTGTTGTTGTGTTGGTGATCATCATCATCACTTTGTTGTCTTGGTGATCATCATCATCATCACTGTTGTTGTGTTGGTGATCATCATCATCATCATCACTGTTGTTGTCTTGATGATCATCATCATCACCACTGTTGTTGTCTTGGTGATCATCATCATCATCATCATCATCATCATCACATCATCACTGTTGTTGTCTTGGCAATCATCATCATCATCACTGTTGTTGTCTTGGTGATCATCATCATCATCAATTTTGTCTTGGTGATCATCATCATCATCATCATCATCATCATCATCACTACTGGTGTTGTCTTGGTGATCATCATCATCATCATCATCACCACCACCACTGGTGTTGTCTTGGTGATCATCATCATCATCATCATCATCATCATCATCATCATCACCACTGGTGTTGTCTTGGTGATCATCAGCATCATCATCATCATCATCATCATCATCATCATCACAGTTGTTGTCTTGGTGATCATCATCATCATCACTGTTGTTGTCTTGGTGTTCAGCATCATCATCATCAAACTTGTTGTCTTGGTGATCATCATCATCATCACTGTTGTTGTCTTGGTGGTCAGCATCATCATCATCACACGTGTTGTCTTGGTGATCATCATCATCATCACTGTTGTTGTCTTGGTGGTCAGCATCATCATCATCACACTTGTTGTCTTGGTGATCATCATCATCATCACAGTTGTTGTCTTGGTGTTCAGCATCATCATCACTGTTGTTGTCTTGGTGGTCAGCATCATCATCACACTTGTTGTCTTGGTGATCATCATCATCATCATCACAGTTGTTGTCTTGGTGATCATCATCATCATCACAGTTGTTGTCTTGGTGATCATCATCATCATCACTGTTGTTGTCTTGGTGGTCAGCATCATCATCATCACACTTGTTGTCTTGGTGATCATCATCATCATCACAGTTGTTGTCTTGGTGGTCAGCATCATCATCACTGTTGTTGTCTTGGTGGTCAGCATCATCATCACAGTTGTTGTCTTGGTGATCATCATCATCATCACTGTTGTTGTCTTGGTGGTCAGCATCATCATCATCATCATCATCATCACACTTGTTGTCTTGGTGATCATCATCATCAATATCACTGGTGTTGTCTTGGTGATTATCATCATCATCAATATCACTGCTGGTGTCTTGGTGATCATCATCATCATCATCACAGTTGTTGTCTTGGTGATCATCATCATCATCACTGTTGTTGTCTTGGTGGTCAGCATCATCATCATCATCATCACATCATCACTGTTGTTGTCTTGGTGATCATCATCATCATCATCATCATCATCATCACTGTTGTTGTGTTGGTGATCATCATCATCATCATCACTTTGTTGTCTTGGCAATCATCATCATCATCACTGTTGTTGTCTTGGTGATCATAACATCATCATCATCATCATCATCGCTGTTGTTGTCTTGGTGATCATCATCATCCTCATCACCACTGTTGTTGTCTTGGTGATCATCATCATCATCATCATCACCACTGTTGTTGTCTTGGTGATCATCATCATCATCATCCTCACTGTTGTTGTCTTTGTGATCATCATCAGGAGCAGCAGCACTGTTGTTGTGTTGGTGATCATCATCAACTTTACCACTGTTGTTGTCTTGGTGATCATCATCATCAATATCACTGTTGTTGTCTTGGTGATCATCATCATCAATATCACTGTTGTTGTCTTGGTGATCATCATCATCATCATCATCATCATCATCAATATCACTGCTGGTGTTTTGGTGATCATCATCATCATCATCATCATCATCATCACAGTTGTTGTCTTGGTGATCATCATCATCATCATCACTGGTGTTGTCTTGGTGGTCAGCATCATCATCATCACATCATCACTGTTGATGTCTTGGTGATCATCATCATCATCATAATCATCACTGTTGTTGTGTTGGTGATCATCATCATCATCATCACTTTGTTGTCTTGGCAATCATCATCATCATCACTGTTGTTGTCTTGGTGATCATAACATCATCATCATCATCATCGCTGTTGTTGTCTTGGTGATCATCATCATCCTCATCACCACTGTTGTTGTCTTGGTGATCATCATCATCACTGTTGTTGTCTTGGTGATCATCATCATCATCGCTGTTGTTGTCTTGGTGATCATCATCATCATCATCACTTATGTTTTCTTGGTGATCATCATCATCATCATCATCATCGCTGTTGTTGTCTTGGTGATCATCATCATCATCATCAGCACTGTTGTTGTCTTGGTGATCATCATCATCATCATCATCACTGTTGTTGTCTTGGTGATCATCATCATCATCATCATCATCATCATCACATCATCACTGTTGTTGTCTTGGCAATCATCATCATCATCACTGTTGTTGTCTTGGTGATCATCATCATCATCAATTTTGTCTTGGTGATCATCATCATCATCATCATCATCATCATCATCACTACTGGTGTTGTCTTGGTGATCATCATCATCATCATCATCACCACCACCACTGGTGTTGTCTTGGTGATCATCATCATCATCATCATCATCATCATCATCATCATCATCACCACTGGTGTTGTCTTGGTGATCATCAGCATCATCATCATCATCATCATCATCATCACAGTTGTTGTCTTGGTGATCATCATCATCATCACTGTTGTTGTCTTGGTGTTCAGCATCATCATCATCAAACTTGTTGTCTTGGTGATCATCATCATCATCACTGTTGTTGTCTTGGTGGTCAGCATCATCATCATCACACGTGTTGTCTTGGTGATCATCATCATCATCACTGTTGTTGTCTTGGTGGTCAGCATCATCATCATCACACTTGTTGTCTTGGTGATCATCATCATCATCACAGTTGTTGTCTTGGTGTTCAGCATCATCATCACTGTTGTTGTCTTGGTGGTCAGCATCATCATCACACTTGTTGTCTTGGTGATCATCATCATCATCATCACAGTTGTTGTCTTGGTGATCATCATCATCATCACAGTTGTTGTCTTGGTGATCATCATCATCATCACTGTTGTTGTCTTGGTGGTCAGCATCATCATCATCACACTTGTTGTCTTGGTGATCATCATCATCATCACAGTTGTTGTCTTGGTGGTCAGCATCATCATCACTGTTGTTGTCTTGGTGGTCAGCATCATCATCACAGTTGTTGTCTTGGTGATCATCATCATCATCACTGTTGTTGTCTTGGTGGTCAGCATCATCATCATCATCATCATCATCACACTTGTTGTCTTGGTGATCATCATCATCAATATCACTGGTGTTGTCTTGGTGATTATCATCATCATCAATATCACTGCTGGTGTCTTGGTGATCATCATCATCATCATCACAGTTGTTGTCTTGGTGATCATCATCATCATCACTGTTGTTGTCTTGGTGGTCAGCATCATCATCATCATCATCACATCATCACTGTTGTTGTCTTGGTGATCATCATCATCATCATCATCATCATCACTGTTGTTGTGTTGGTGATCATCATCATCATCATCACTTTGTTGTCTTGGCAATCATCATCATCATCACTGTTGTTGTCTTGGTGATCATAACATCATCATCATCATCATCATCATCGCTGTTGTTGTCTTGGTGATCATCATCATCCTCATCACCACTGTTGTTGTCTTGGTGATCATCATCATCATCATCATCACCACTGTTGTTGTCTTGGTGATCATCATCATCATCATCCTCACTGTTGTTGTCTTGGTGATCATCATCATCCTCATCACCACTGTTGTTGTCTTGGTGATCATCATCATCCTCATCACCACTGTTGTTGTCTTGGTGATCATCATCATCCTCATCACCACTGTTGTTGTCTTGGTGATCATCATCATCATCATCATCACCACTGTTGTTGTCTTGGTGATCATCATCATCATCATCCTCACTGTTGTTGTCTTGGTGATCATCATCATCCTCATCACCACTGTTGTTGTCTTGGTGATCATCATCATCCTCATCACCACTGTTGTTGTCTTTGTGATCATCATCAGGAGCAGCAGCACTGTTGTTGTGTTGGTGATCATCATCAACTTTACCACTGTTGTTGTCTTGGTGATCATCATCATCAATATCACTGTTGTTGTCTTAGTGATCATCATCATCAATATCACTGTTGTTGTCTTGGTGATCATCATCATCATCATCATCATCATCATCAATATCACTGCTGGTGTTTTGGTGATCATCATCATCATCATCATCATCATCATCACAGTTGTTGTCTTGGTGATCATCATCATCATCATCACTGGTGTTGTCTTGGTGGTCAGCATCATCATCATCACATCATCACTGTTGATGTCTTGGTGATCATCATCATCATCATAATCATCACTGTTGTTGTGTTGGTGATCATCATCATCATCATCACTTTGTTGTCTTGGCAATCATCATCATCATCACTGTTGTTGTCTTGGTGATCATAACATCATCATCATCATCATCGCTGTTGTTGTCTTGGTGATCATCATCATCCTCATCACCACTGTTGTTGTCTTGGTGATCATCATCATCACTGTTGTTGTCTTGGTGATCATCATCATCATCATCGCTGTTGTTGTCTTGGTGATCATCATCATCATCATCACTTATGTTTTCTTGGTGATCATCATCATCATCATCATCGCTGTTGTTGTCTTGGTGATCATCATCATCATCAGCACTGTTGTTGTCTTGGTGATCATCATCATCATCATCATCATCATCATCATCACTGTTGTTGTCTTGGTGATCATCATCATCACCACTGTTGTTGTCTTGGTGATCATCATCATCATCATCACTGTTGTTGTCTTGGTGATCATCATCATCATCGCTGTTGTTGTCTTGGTGATCATCATCATCATCATCACTTATGTTTTCTTGGTGATCATCATCATCATCATCATCATCGCTGTTGTTGTCTTGGTGATCATCATCATCATCATCAGCACTGTTGTTGTCTTGGTGATCATCATCATCATCATCATCACTGTTGTTGTCTTGGTGATCATCATCATCATCATCATCATCATCATCACAGCATCACTGTTGTTGTCTTGGTGATCATCATCATCATCACTGTTGTTGTGTTGGTGATCATCATCATCACTTTGTTGTCTTGGTGATCATCATCATCATCACTGTTGTTGTGTTGGTGATCATCATCATCATCATCACTGTTGTTGTCTTGATGATCATCATCATCACCACTGTTGTTGTCTTGGTGATCATCATCATCATCATCACATCATCACTGTTGTTGTCTTGGCAATCATCATCATCATCACTGTTGTTGTCTTGGTGATCATCATCATCAATATTGTCTTGGTGATCATCATCATCATCATCATCATCATCATCACCACTGGTGTTGTCTTGGTGATCATCATCATCATCATCATCATCATCATCATCATCACCACTGGTGTTGTCTTGGTGATCATCAGCATCATCATCATCATCATCATCATCATCATCACAGTTGTTGTCTTGGTGATCATCATCATCATCACTGTTGTTGTCTTGGTGGTCAGCATCATCATCATTAAACTTGTTGTCTTGGTGATCATCATCATCATCACTGTTGTTGTCTTGGTGGTCAGCATCATCATCATCACACTTGTTGTCTTGGTGATCATCATCATCATCACTGTTGTTGTCTTGGTGGTCAGCATCATCATCATCACACTTGTTGTCTTGGTGATCATCATCATCATCACAGTTGTTGTCTTGTTGATCATCATCATCATCACTGTTGTTGTCTTGGTGGTCAGCATCATCATCATCACACTTGTTGTCTTGGTGATCATCATCATCATCACAGTTGTTGTCTTGGTGGTCAGCATCATCTTCACTGTTGTTGTCTTGGTGGTCAGCATCATCATCACAGTTGTTGTCTTGGTGATCATCATCATCATCCATGTTGTTGTCTTGGTGGTCAGCATCATCATCATCATCATCATCACACTTGTTGTCTTGGTGATCATCATCATCAATATCACTGTTGTTGTCTTGATGATCATCATCATCATCATCACCACTGGTGTTGTCTTGGTGATTATCATCATCATCAATATCACTGCTGGTGTCTTGGTGATCATCATCATCATCATCATCATCACAGTTGTTGTCTTGGTGATCATCATCATCATCACTGGTGTTGTCTTGGTGGTCAGCATCATCATCATCATCATCACATCATCACTGTTGATGTCTTGGTGATCATCATCATCATCATCATCATCACTGTTGTTGTGTTGGTGATCATCATCATCATCATCATCACTTTGTTGTCTTGGCAATCATCATCATCATCACTGTTGTTGTCTTGGTGATCATAACATCATCATCATCATCATCATCGCTGTTGTTGTCTTGGTGATCATCATCATCCTCATCACCACTGTTGTTGTCTTGGTGATCATCATCATCATCATCGCTGTTGTTGTCTTGGTGATCATCATCTTCATCATCACTTATGTTTTCTTGGTGATCATCATCATCATCATCATCGCTGTTGTTGTCTTGGTGATCATCATCATCATCATCAGCACTGTTGTTGTCTTGGTGATCATCATCATCATCATCATCATCACTGTTGTTGTCTTGGTGATCATCATCATCACCACTGTTGTTGTCTTGGTGATCATCATCATCATCATCATCACAGCATCACTGTTGTTGTCTTGGTGATCATCATCATCATCACTGTTGTTGTGTTGGTGATCATCATCATCACTTTGTTGTCTTGGTGATCATCATCATCATCACTGTTGTTGTGTTGGTGATCATCATCATCATCATCACTGTGGTTGTCTTGATGATCATCATCATCACCACTGTTGTTGTCTTGGTGATCATCATCATCATCATCATCATCATCATCACATCATCACTGTTTTCTTGGCAATCATCATCATCATCACTGTTGTTGTCTTGGTGATCATCATCATCATCAATTTTGTCTTGGTGATCATCATCATCATCATCATCATCATCATCATCATCACTACTGGTGTTGTCTTGGTGATCATCATCATCATCACCACCACCACTGGTGTTGTCTTGGTGATCATCATCATCATCATCATCATCATCATCATCATCATCATCATCATCATCATCACCACTGGTGTTGTCTTGGTGATCATCAGCATCATCATCATCATCATCATCATCATCACAGTTGTTGTCTTGGTGATCATCATCATCATCACTGTTGTTGTCTTGGTGTTCAGCATCATCATCATCAAACTTGTTGTCTTGGTGATCATCATCATCATCACTGTTGTTGTCTTGGTGGTCAGCATCATCATCATCACACGTGTTGTCTTGGTGATCATCATCATCATCACTGTTGTTGTCTTGGTGGTCAGCATCATCATCATCACACTTGTTGTCTTGGTGATCATCATCATCATCACAGTTGTTGTCTTGGTGTTCAGCATCATCATCACTGTTGTTGTCTTGGTGGTCAGCATCATCATCACACTTGTTGTCTTGGTGATCATCATCATCATCATCACAGTTGTTGTCTTGGTGATCATCATCATCATCACAGTTGTTGTCTTGGTGATCATCATCATCATCACTGTTGTTGTCTTGGTGGTCAGCATCATCATCATCACACTTGTTGTCTTGGTGATCATCATCATCATCATCACAGTTGTTGTCTTGGTGGTCAGCATCATCATCACTGTTGTTGTCTTGGTGGTCAGCATCATCATCACAGTTGTTGTCTTGGTGATCATCATCATCATCACTGTTGTTGTCTTGGTGGTCAGCATCATCATCATCATCATCATCATCATCACACTTGTTGTCTTGGTGATCATCATCATTATATCACTGGTGTTGTCTTGGTGATTATCATCATCATCAATATCACTGCTGGTGTCTTGGTGATCATCATCATCATCATCATCACAGTTGTTGTCTTGGTGATCATCATCATCATCACTGTTGTTGTCTTGGTGGTCAGCATCATCATCATCATCATCACATCATCACTGTTGTTGTCTTGGTGATCATCATCATCATCATCATCACTGTTGTTGTGTTGGTGATCATCATCATCATCATCACTTTGTTGTCTTGGCAATCATCATCATCATCACTGTTGTTGTCTTGGTGATCATAACATCATCATCATCATCATCATCGCTGTTGTTGTCTTGGTGATCATCATCATCCTCATCACCACTGTTGTTGTCTTGGTGATCATCATCATCATCATCATCACCACTGTTGTTGTCTTGGTGATCATCATCATCATCATCATCCTCACTGTTGTTGTCTTGGTGATCATCATCATCCTCATCACCACTGTTGTTGTCTTGGTGATCATCATCATCATCATCACCACTGTTGTTGTCTTGGTGATCATCATCATCATCATCCTCACTGTTGTTGTCTTTGTGATCATCATCAGGAGCAGCAGCACTGTTGTTGTGTTGGTGATCATCATCAACTTTACCACTGTTGTTGTCTTGGTGATCATCATCATCAATATCACTGTTGTTGTCTTGGTGATCATCATCATCAATATCACTGTTGTTGTCTTGGTGATCATCATCATCATCATCATCACATCATCACTGTTGTTGTCTTGGTGATCATCATCATCATCACTGTTGTTGTGTTGGTGATCATCATCATCATCATCATCACTTTGTTGTCTTGGCAATCATCATCACTGTTGTTGTCTTGGTGATCATCATCATCACTGTTATCTTGGTAATCATTATCCTCATCACTGTTGTTGTCTTGGTGATCATCATCACAACTGTTGTGTTCTTGGTGATCATCAGCATCATCATCATCATCATCATCACAGTTGTTGTCTTGGTGTTCGGCATCATCATCATCACACTTGTTGTCTTTGTGATCATCATCATCAATATCACTGTTGTTGTCTAGGTGATCATCATCATCATCATCATCACTGTTGTTGTCTTGGTGATTATCATCATCATCAATATCACTGCTGGTGTCTTGGTGATCATCATCATCATCATCATCATCATCACTGTTGCTGTCTTGGTGATCATCATCATCATCATCATCATCATCACTGTTGTTGTCTAGGTGATCATCATCATCATCATCATCACTGTTGTTGTCTTGGTGATCGTCATCATCATGATCACTGTTGTTGTCTTAGTGATCATCATCATCATCATCATCATCATCATCATCATCACTTTGTTGTCTTGGCAATCATCATCATCATCACTGTTGTTGTCTTGGTGATCATAACATCATCATCATCATCATCATCATCGCTGTTGTTGTCTTTGTGATCATCATCATCATCATCATCATCATCGCTGTTGTTGTCTTGGTGATCATCATCATCAGCAGCAGCACTGTTGTTGTGTTGGTGATCATCATCATCATCATCCTCACTGTTGTTGTCTTGGTGATCATCATCAGCAGCAGCAGCACTGTTGTTGTCTTGGTGATCATCATCATCAATTTTGTCTAGGTAATCATTATCCTCATCACTGTTGTTGTCTTGGTGATCATCATCATCATCACCACTGGTGTTGTCTTGGTGATCATCATCACAACTGTTGTGTTCTTGGTGATCATCAGCATCATCATCATCATCATCATCACTGTTGTTGTCTTGGTGATCATCATCATCATCATCATCACAGTTGTTGTCTTAGTGTTCAGCATCATCATCACTGTTGTTGTCTTGGTGGTCAGCATCATCATCACACTTGTTGTCTTGGTGATCATCATCATCATCATCACAGTTGTTGTCTTGGTGATCATCATCATCATCACAGTTGTTGTCTTGGTGATCATCATCATCATCACTGTTGTTGTCTTGGTGGTCAGCATCATCATCATCACACTTGTTGTCTTGGTGATCATCATCATCATCACAGTTGTTGTCTTGGTGGTCAGCATCATCATCACTGTTGATGTCTTGGTGGTCAGCATCATCATCACAGTTGTTGTCTTGGTGATCATCATCATCATCACTGTTGTTGTCTTGGTGGTCAGCATCATCATCATCATCATCATCATCACACTTGTTGTCTTGCTGATCATCATCATCAATATCACTGGTGTTGTCTTGGTGATTATCATCATCATCAATATCACTGCTGGTGTCTTGGTGATCATCATCATCATCATCATCATCATCACAGTTGTTGTCTTGGTGATCATCATCATCATCACTGTTGTTGTCTTGGTGGTCAGCATCATCATCATCATCATCACATCATCACTGTTGTTGTCTTGGTGATCATCATCATCATCATCATCATCACTGTTGTTGTGTTGGTGATCATCATCATCATCATCACTTTGTTGTCTTGGCAATCATCATCATCATCATCACTGTTGTTGTCTTGGTGATCATAACATCATCATCATCATCATCATCATCGCTGTTGTTGTCTTGGTGATCATCATCATCCTCATCACCACTGTTGTTGTCTTGGTGATCATCATCATCATCACCACTGTTGTTGTCTTGGTGATCATCATCATCATCATCCTCACTGTTGTTGTCTTGGTGATCATCATCATCCTCATCACCACTGTTGTTGTCTTGGTGATCATCATCATCCTCATCCTCACTGTTGTTGTCTTTGTGATCATCATCAGCAGCAGCAGCACTGTTGTTGTGTTGGCGATCATCATCAACTTTACCACTGTTGTTGTCTTGGTGATCATCATCATCAATATCACTGTTGTTGTCTTGGTGATCATCATCATCATCATCATCATCACATCATCACTGTTGTTGTCTTGGTGATCATCATCATCATCACTGTTGTTGTGTTGGTGATCATCATCATCATCATCATCACGTTGTTGTCTTGGCAATCATCATCACTGTTGTTGTCTTGGTGATCATCATCATCACTGTTATCTTGGTAATCATTATCCTCATCACTGTTGTTGTCTTGGTGATCATCATCATCATCATCATCATCATCATCATCACCACTGGTGTTGTCTTGGTGATCATCATCACAACTGTTGTGTTCTTGGTGATCATCAGCATCATCATCATCATCATCATCACAGTTGTTGTCTTGGTGTTCGGCATCATCATCATCACACTTGTTGTCTTTGTGATCATCATCATCAATATCACTGTTGTTGTCTTGATGATCATCATCATCATCATCATCATCATCATCACTGTTGTTGTCTAGGTGATCATCATCATCATCACTGTTGTTGTCTTGGTGATTATCATCATCATCAATATCACTGCTGGTGTCTTGGTGATCATCATCATCATCATCATCATCATCACTGTTGCTGTCTTGGTGATCATCATCATCATCATCATCATCATCATCACTGTTGTTGTCTAGGTGATCATCATCATCATCATCATCACTGTTGTTGTCTTGGTGATCGTCATCATCATGATCACTGTTGTTGTCTTAGTGATCATCATCATCATCATCATCATCATCATCATCATCATCATCATCACTTTGTTGTCTTGGCAATCATCATCATCATCATCACTGTTGTTGTCTTGGTGATCATAACATCATCATCATCATCATCGCTGTTGTTGTCTTGGTGATCATCATCATCATCATCATCATCGCTGTTGTTGTCTTGGTGATCATCATCATCCTCATCACCACTGTTGTTGTCTTGGTGATCATCATCATCATCATCACTGTTGTTGTCTTGGTGATCATCATCATCATCACCACTGTTGTTGTCTTGGTGATCATCATCATCATCACCAATGGTGTTGTCTTGGTGATCATCATCAGCAGCAGCAGCACTGTTGTTGTGTTGGTGATCATCATCATCAATTTTGTCTAGGTAATCATTATCCTCATCACTGTTGTTGTCTTGGTGATCATCATCATCATCACCACTGGTGTTGTCTTGGTGATCATCATCACAACTGTTGTGTTCTTGGTGATCATCATCAGCATCATCACCACTGTTGTTGTCTTGGTGATCATCATCAGCATCATCACCACTGTTGTTGTCTTGGTGATCATCATCAGCAGCAGCAGCACTGTTGTTGTCTTGGTGATCATCATCAGCAGCAGCAGCACTGTTGTTGTCTTGGTGATCATCATCAGCATCATCACCACTGTTGTTGTCTTGGTGATCATCATCAGCATCATCACCACTGTTGTTGTCTTGGTGATCATCATCAGCAGCAGCAGCACTGTTGTTGTCTTGGTGATCATCATCAGCATCATCACCACTGTTGTTGTCTTGGTGATCATCATCAGCATCATCACCACTGTTGTTGTCTTGGTGATCATCATCATCATCATCATCCTCACTGTTGTTGTCTTGGTGATCATCATCACCAATTTTGTCTAGGTAATCATTATCCTCATCACTGTTGTTGTCTTGGTGATCATCATCATCATCACCACTGGTGTTGTCTTGGTGATCATCATCACAACTGTTGTGTTCTTGGTGATCATCATCAGCATCATCACCACTGTTGTTGTCTTGGTGATCATCATCAGCATCATCATCATCATCCTCACTGTTGTTGTCTTGGTGATCATCATCATCATCATCATCATCACTGTTGTTGTCTTAGTGATCATCATCATCATCACTGTTGTTGTCTTGGTGGTCGTCATCATCATCATCATCACTGTTGTTGTCTTAGTGATCATCATCATCATCACTGTTGTTGTCTTGGTGATCATCATCATCATCATCATCATCGCTGTTGTTGTCTTGGTGATCATCATCATCCTCATCACCACTATTGTTGTCTTGGTGATCATCATCATCATCATCACTGTTGTTGTCTTGGTGATCATCATCATCATCACCACTGTTGTTGTCTTTGTGATCATCATCAGCAGCAGCAGCACTGTTGTTGTGTTGGTGATCATCATCATCAATTTTGTCTAGGTAATCATTATCCTCATCACTGTTGTTGTCTTGGTGATCATCATCATCATCACCACTGGTGTTGTCTTGGTGATCATCATCACAACTGTTGTGTTCTTGGTGATCATCATCAGCATCATCACCACTGTTGTTGTCTTGGTGATCATCATCAGCATCATCACCACTGTTGTTGTCTTGGTGATCATCATCAGCAGCAGCAGCACTGTTGTTGTCTTGGTGATCATCATCAGCAGCAGCAGCACTGTTGTTGTCTTGGTGATCATCATCAGCATCATCACCACTGTTGTTGTCTTGGTGATCATCATCAGCATCATCACCACTGTTGTTGTCTTGGTGATCATCATCAGCAGCAGCAGCACTGTTGTTGTCTTGGTGATCATCATCAGCATCATCACCACTGTTGTTGTCTTGGTGATCATCATCAGCAGCAGCAGCACTGTTGTTGTCTTGGTGATCATCATCATCAATTTTGTCTAGGTAATCATTATCCTCATCACTGTTGTTGTCTTGGTGATCATCATCACCACTGGTGTTGTCTTGGTGATCATCATCACAACTGTTGTGTTCTTGGTGATCATCAGCATCATCATCATCATCATCATCACTGTTGTTGTCTTGGTGATCATCATCATCATCATCATCACTGTTGTTGTCTTAATGATCATCATCATCATCACTGTTGTTGTCTTGGTGGTCGTCATCATCAGTATATCAGTGTCATTATACTGTAATGTAGTGTTTATCAGTCTCATTATACTGTAATATAATATAGTGTATATCAGTCTCATTATAATGTAATATAGTGTATATCAGTCTCATTATACTGTAATATAATATAGTGTATATCAGTCTCATTATACTGTAATATAATATAGTGTTTATCAGTCTCATTATACTGTAATATAATAGTGTTTATCAGTTCCTTTATAATATAATATAGTGTATATCAGTCTCATTATACTGTAATATAATAGTGTTTATCAGTCTCATTATACTGTAATATAATATAGTGTTTATCAGTCTCATTATACTGTAATATAGTGTTTATCAGTCTCATTATACTGTAATATGATGTAGTGTTTATCAGTTCCTTTATAATGTCATGTAATATAGTGTTTATCAGTTCCTTTATACTCCAATGTAATGTAGTCCAGAGCTCCTCAGGACTGCAGTGGTAGAGACGGAAACTGTAAACATTGATTTGTAGCTGTTGGATTTAATCAACTTTGTTACACAGAGTTCATTTATCCAACCACCCACAGCACACAATCACAAGTTGACTAAATAATTCTAATATCAAACTGCACCCCTGCTATAATAGATTCTGCATAGATTAAAAACAAGACATACAGTACACAGATACCGAACAGACACACACACATTCCCATGCAGAGGCAAACACACACACACACACACACACACACACACACACACACACACACACACACACACACAGTCAACACACTCACAGTTGACAGTTTCTATCACAGCACTTTCCCAAACAGGCTCTGATTAAACAGCAGCTTAAAGAGCTTTAATTTCATGGAAGAACAGACAAGAGCGAGAGGGGGGGGGGGGGGCTGAGATAAAACTACAGACAGGCAGAGAGAGAGAGAGAGAGACACATGAAGACACAGAGAGACATGAAGACACAGAGAGACAGAGAGACATGAAGACACAGACAGACAGACAGACAGACAGAGAAGATGGGGGGCTGAGAGATAACTACAGAAAGAGAGAGACAGATAGACAAAGAGAGAGAGAGAGAGAGAGAGAGAGATGTTACATTCTACAATCACCTAAAAGGAAGTGATTCCCCAACAAAGCCATCACCTACAGAGAGATGAACATGGTAAGGAGTAACCTAAGCAAGCTGGTCCTGGGCCTCTGTTCACAAACACAAACACACCCCACAGAGCCCCAGGACAGCAGCACAATTAGACCCAACCAAATCATGAGAAAACAAAAAGATAATTACTTGATGCATTGGAAAGAATTAACAAAAAAACAGAGTAAACTAGAATGCTATTTGGCCCTAACAGAGAGTACACTGACTGACCCAACATTAAGGAAAGCTTTGACAATGTACAGACTCAGTGAGCATGCCTTGCTATTGAGAGAGGCCGCCGTAGGCCCACTGCCCACACAATGAAACTGATCTGCAAATCCTAACCTCCTGCCCAATGTATGACCATATTAGATACACATATTTCCCTCAGATTACAAAGATCCACAAAGAATTTTGAAAACAAACCCAATTTTGATAAATTCCCATATCTACTGGGTGAAATACCACAGTGTGCCATCACAGCAACAAGATCTATGACCTGTTGCCACAAGAAAAGGGCAACCAGTGAAGAACAAACACCATTGTAAATACAACCCATATTTACGTTGATTTATTTTCCCTTTTGTACTTTAACTATTAGCACATCGTTACAACACTGTATATAGACATAATATGACATTTGAAATGTCTTTATTCTTTTAGAACTTTTGTACAACCCATATGTACTTATTTTCCATTTTGTACTATTTGTGAGTGTAATGTTTACTGTTAATTTCTGATTGTTTATTTCACTTTTGTTTATTATCTATTTCACCTGCCTTGGCAATGTAAACATATGTTTCCCATGCCAATAAAGTCTCTTGAATTGAATTGACTTGATAAAGACAGTGAGGAGATAGAGGGAGGAGTAAGGAGGGAGAGAGGGGGGAGGGGGGGGGGCGTGAAAAGGTATATGAGAAGAGATAAGTAGAAACGGAAATGGATTGAAAAGTACAAAAAGAGGAAGGATGAGAGATGGACCAACTAGCAGTTGACTTTGGTTTCAAAGGTCCAGCCCCAAGCATAGGATAATAAACCTTTACTATTTACAGGATCCTATTGCCAGAATGGGCTCTTCCTATTGCCAGAATGGGCTCTTCCTATTGCCAGAATGGGCTCTTCAAAGCACTCCAGGATTCTCCCTGTATTCTAATACCCCGTGGCCATTATAAATCAGATTACTGAATCCTTACAATACCAGTAAGCCCCACATCGACAGTGTAAACTATGTGTGTGTGTTTCCTAATGCCCTGTGTGTGTGTGTGTTAGAACCACATTATATTTTACTAAAGCATGGAAAGTTCATACAATAGCAATGTGCCCCAAGTCCAAAGCATAAATGACTGTGGGACACTTCTCCTACCACCTAGTTCTGAATCATTCACACATACATACACACACACACACACAGCGTTCATCTCTCTCACAGCATAAGGATTGTGTGTAACAGTCATGCCCCTGGCATGGCCAGGTAGAGACAGATATAGAGAGAGAGAGGGAGGGAGAAAGAGATATGCACACTGCCCACAAAGAGCTTGTGAGAAACAGATTGTGCACGCTGCCCACAAAATGAGGTGGAAACTGAGCTGCACTTCCTAACCTCCTGCTAAATGTATGACCATATAAAAGGCACATAGTTTATTCAGATTATACAGATCCATAAAGAATTTTGAAAACTAAACCAATTTTGATTAACTGACATATCTACCGGGTGAAATTCCACAGTGTGCCATCACAGTAGCTAGATGTGTGACCTGTAGCCACAAGAAAAGGGCAACCAGTGAAGAACAAACACCATTGTAAATACAACCCATATTTATGTTTATTTATTTTCCCTTGTGTACTTTAACTGTTTGCACATCGTTACAACACTGTATATATATATATATATATGTATAATATGACATTTGAAATGTCTTTATTCCTTTTAAACTGTTGTGAGTGTAATGTTACTGTTCATTTCAGATTGTTTATTTCACTTTTGCTTATTATCTATTTCACAATGTTAATTAACGTGTTTCCCATGCCAATAAAGCCCTTTGATTTGAGAGAGAGAGAGAGGAGTGGAAAGAGAGAGAAGAGGAGAGGAGAGGAGAGAGAGAGAGGAAGAGATAGAGAGAGAGAGAGAGAGAAGAGGAGAGAAGAGAGAGAGAGCGAGAGAGAGAGAGAGAAGAGGAGAGAAGAGAGAGAGAGAGAGAGAGAGAGAAGAGGAGAGAAGAGAGAGAGAGAGAGAAAGAGAGGAGAGAGAGAGGAGAGGAGAGAGAGGGAGAGGAGAGAGAGAGAGAGATCAGGTTGAATGGACTGAGTAGAGTGGGCAGAGGCTCATTAGCCTCAGAGGGTGACATTAAACCACACAGACACACAGACACACAGAGTAGATTGATTGTGGGGGTCAGTTGTCCCCCTAATGAGCTATAGGTGGAGGTAGGGCAGCACTCCACTAATGAACCATTCCCTCTCTCCCTCACCTCTTCTCTCATGTTCGATCTCTCCTTTGGAATCTGAAATATCTGTCCTCTACGGGCTGCCCCTCTCGTATTTCCACTCTCCTCTCTTGTTCTATGTACGGGCTGCCCCTCTCGTATTTCCACTCTCCTCTCCTGTTCTATATACGGGCTGCCCCTCTCGTATTTCCACTCTCCACTCCTGTTCTATATACGGGCTGCCCCTCTCGTATTCCACTCTCCTCTCCTCTCCTGTTCTATGTACGGGCTGCCCCTCTCGTATTCCACTCTCCTCTCCTGTTCTATGACCGGGCTGCCCTCTCGTATTCCACTCTCCTCTCCTGTTCTATGTACGGGCTGCCCCTCTCGTATTCCACTCTCCTCTCCTGTTCTATGTACGGGCTTGCCTCTCGTATTCCACTCTCCTCTCTTCCCTTCACTCCTGTTCTATGTACTTTCATGTTGTCTGTATTCACAGTAAATGTGTTCAGTAGATGTTAAATGTGTATACCTCCTGATCAGTAGATGTTAAACGTGTAAACCTCCTGATCAGTAGATGTTAAACGTGTAAACCTCCTGATCAGTAGATGTTAAACGTGTAAACCTCCTGATCAGTAGATGTTAAATGTGTAAACCTCCTGATCAGTAGATGTTAAATGTGTAAACCTCCTGATCAGTAGATGTTAAACGTGTAAACCTCCTGATCAGTAGATGTTAAATGTGTAAACCTCCTGATCAGTAGATGTTAAACGTGTAAACCTCCTGATCAGTAGATGTTAAATGTGTATACCTCCTGATCAGTAGATGTTAAATGTGTAAACCTCCTGATCAGTAGATGTTAAATGTGTATACCTCCTGATCAGTAGATGTTAAATGTGTAAACTTCCTGATCAGTAGATGTTAAATGTGTAAACCTCCTGATCAGCAGATGTTAAATGTGCAAACTTCCTGATCAGCAGATGTTAAATGTGCAAACCTCCTGATCAGTAGATGTTAAATGTGTAAACCTCCTGATCAGTAGATGTTAAATGTGTAAACCTCCTGATCAGTAGATGTTAAATGTGTAAACCTCCTGATCAGCAGATGTTAAATGTGTAAACCTCCTGATCAGTAGATGTTAAATGTGTAAACCTCCTGATCAGTAGATGTTAAATGTGTAAACCTCCTGATCAGTAGATGTTAAATGTGTAAACCTCCTGATCAGTAGATGTTAAATGTGTAAACCTCCTGATCAGTAGATGTTAAATGTGTAAACCTCCTGATCAGCAGATGTTAAACGTGTAAACCTCCTGATCAGTAGATGTTAAATGTGTAAACCTCCTGATCAGTAGATGTTAAACGTGTAAACCTCCTGATCAGTAGATGTTAAATGTGTAAACCTCCTGATCAGTAGATGTTTTGTTCAAGGAAGCACACAGTGTCAAACTACAGTGCATCCGGAAAGTATTCAGACCCATTGTGTCATGTATTGTCATGTTGTGTCTTTCTGTCCTTTCCTTTCACCCTGTCTCCCTCTGCTGGTCGTATTAGGTTACCTTTTCTCCCCCGCTTTCCCCCAGCTGTTCCTTGTCTCCTCCTAACTACCTCGTCACCCCTTTTCCCACCTGTTCCCTTTTTCCCTCTGATTAGTCCTCTATATCTCTCTCTGTTTTTGTTCCTGTCCTTGTCGGATTCTTGTTTGTGTGTCTCATGCCTGAACCAGACTATCATCGTGTTTGCTGCAACCTTGTCCTGTCCTGTCGGAATCTACCTGTCCATCTGAGCCCACGTGTGTTTATCATTAAAGAAACTCTGTTTGTTAATTCGCTTTTGGGTCCTCATTCACGCACCTGACAGAAGAATCCGACCAAGAATGGACCCAGCGACTTCGGATCCTCTCCACTCAGCCGTCGAGATCCAGGGAGCGATGCTAGGCAGACACGAGCAGGAATTGTCTGCTGCTCGACATGCCGTTGAGACCCTGGCCACCCAAGTCTCCAACCTCACAGAACAGGTTCACCATCTCCGCCTCGATCCACCGGCCACTTCCAGGGCTTTCGAATCTCCGGAGCCCAGAATCAATAACCCGCCGTGTTACTCTGGGGAGCCCACTGAATGCCGCTCGTTCCTCACCCAGTGTGATATTGTGTTTTCTCTCCAGCCCAACACTTACGCCAGGAGCACTGCTCGTGTCGCCTACGTCATATCTCTCCTTACTGGACGGGCTCGTGAGTGGGGCACGGCAATCTGGGAGGCAAGGGCTGAGTGTACTAACCAGTATCAGGACTTTAAGGAGGAGATGATACGGGTTTTTGATCGATCTGTTTTTGGGGAGGAGGCTTCCAGGGCCCTGTCTTCCCTATGTCAAGGCAATCGATCCATAACAGACTACTCTATTGAGTTTCGCACTCTTGCTGCCTCCAGTGGCTGGAACGAGCCGGCTTTGCTCGCTCGTCTTCTGGAGGGTCTCCGCGCAGAGGTAAAGGATGAGATTCTCTCCCGGGAGGTTCCTTCCAGCGTGGATTCCTTGATTGAACTCGCTATTCGCATTGAGCGACGGGTTGATCTTCGTCACCGAGCTCGTGGAAAGGAGCTCGCGCTCTCCGTTGCCCCCCTCTCCGCATCACTACCATCTTCCTCTGCCGGCTCGGGAGCTGAGCCTATGCAGCTGGGAGGTATCCGCATCTCGACTAAGGAGAGGGAACGGAGAATCACCAACCGCCTCTGTCTCTATTGCGGTTCTGCTGGTCATTTTGTCACTTCATGTCCAGTAAAAGCCAGAGCTCATCAGTAAGCGGAGGGCTACTGGTGAGCGCTACTACTCCTGTCTCTCCTTCAAGATCCTGCACTACCTTGTCGGTCCATCTACGCTGGACCGGTTCGTCAGCTTCCTGCAGTGCCTTAATAGACTCTGGGGCGGAGGGCTGTTTTATGGACGAGACCTGGGCTCGGGAACATGACATTCCTCTCAGACAGTTAAGGGAGTCCACGGCCTTGTTCGCCCTGGATGGTAGTTCTCTCCCCAGGATTCAGCGTGAGACGCTACCTTTAACCCTCACTGTTTCTGGTAATCATAGCGAAACCATTTCTTTTTTAATTTTTCGTTCACCTTTTACACCTGTTGTTTTGGGCCATCCCTGGCTAGTTTGTCATAATCCTTCCATTAATTGGTCTAGTAATTCTATCCTCTCCTGGAACGTCTCTTGTCATGTGAAATGTTTAATGTCTGCTATCCCTCCTGTTTCCTCTGTCTCTTCTTCACAGGAGGAGCCTGGTGATTTGACAGGGGTGCCGGAGGAATATCACGATCTGCGCACGGTGTTCAGTCGGTCCAGGGCCACCTCTCTTCCTCCACACCGGTCGTATGATTGTGGTATTGATCTCCTTCCGGGAACCACTCCCCCCCGGGGTAGACTATACTCTCTGTCGGCTCCCGAACGTAAGGCTCTCGAGGATTATTTGTCTGTAGCTCTTGACGCCGGTACCATAGTCCCCTCCTCCTCTCCCGCCGGAGCGGGGTTTTTTTTTGTCAAGAAGAAGGACGGGTCTCTGCGCCCCTGCATAGATTATCGAGGGCTGAATGACATAACAGTGAAGAATCGTTATCCGCTTCCTCTTATGTCTTCAGCCTTCGAGATCCTGCAGGGAGCCAGGTTTTTCACTAAGTTGGACCTTCGTAACGCTTACCATCTCGTGCGCATCAGGGAGGGGGACGAGTGGAAGACGGCGTTTAACACTCCGTTAGGGCACTTTGAATACCGGGTTCTTCCTTTCGGCCTCGCTAACGCTCCAGCTGTCTTTCAGGCATTAGTCAATGATGTCCTGAGAGACATGCTGAACATCTTTGTTTTCGTTTACCTTGACGATATCCTGATTTTTTCACCGTCACTCCAGATTCATGTTCAGCACGTTCGACGTGTCCTCCAGCGCCTTTTAGAGAATTGTCTTTTTGTGAAGGCTGAGAAGTGCACTTTTCATGCCTCCTCCGTCACATTTCTCGGTTCTGTTATTTCCGCTGAAGGCATTAAGATGGATCCCGCTAAGGTCCAAGCTGTCATTGATTGGCCCGCCCCTAAGTCACGCATCGAGCTGCAGCGCTTTCTCGGCTTCGCGAACTTCTATCGTCGTTTCATCCGTAATTTCGGTCAGGTGGCAGCTCCTCTCACAGCCCTTACTTCTGTCAAGACGTGCTTTAAGTGGTCCGTTTCCGCCCAGGGAGCTTTTGATCTCCTCAAGAATCGTTTTACATCCGCTCCTATCCTTGTTACACCTGACGTCTCTAGACAGTTCGTTGTCGAGGTTGACGCGTCAGAGGGGGGCGTGGGAGCCATTCTTTCTCAGCGCTCCCTCTCTGACGACAAGGTCCACCCATGCTCGTATTTTTCTCATCGCCTGTCGCCGTCGGAACGTAACTATGATGTGGGAAACCGCGAACTGCTCGCCATCCGGTTAGCCCTAGGCGAATGGCGACAGTGGTTGGAGGGGGCGACCGTTCCTTTTGTCGTTTGGACTGACCATAGGAACCTTGAGTACATCCGTTCTGCCAAACGACTTAATGCGCGTCAGGCGCGTTGGGCGCTGTTTTTCGCTCGTTTCGAGTTCGTGATTTCTTATCGTCCGGGCTCTAAGAACACCAAGCCTGATGCTTTATCTCGTCTCTTCAGTTCTTCAGTAGCCTCCACTGACCCCGAGGGGATTCTCCCTGAGGGGCGTGTTGTCGGGTTGACTGTCTGGGGAATTGAGAGGCAGGTAAAGCAAGCGCTCACTCACACTCCGTCGCCGCGCGCTTGTCCTAGGAACCTTCTTTTCGTTCCCGTTCCTACTCGTCTGGCCGTTCTTCAGTGGGCTCACTCTGCCAAGTTAGCCGGCCACCCTGGCGTTCGGGGTACGCTTGCTTCCATTCGCCAGCGTTTTTGGTGGCCCACCCGGGAGCATGACACGCGTCGTTTCGTGGCTGCTTGTTCGGTCTGCGCGCAGACTAAGTCCGGTAACTCTCCTCCTGCCGGCCGTCTCAGGCCGCTTCCCATTCCCTCTCGACCGTGGTCTCACATCGCCTTAGATTTTGTCACCGGACTGCCTTCGTCAGCGGGGAAGACTGTTATTCTTACGGTTGTCGATAGGTTCTCTAAGGCGGCTCATTTCATTCCCCTTGCTAAGCTTCCTTCTGCTAAAGAGACGGCACAAATCATCATCGAGAATGTTTTCAGAATTCATGGCCTTCCGTCAGACGTCGTTTCGGACAGAGGTCCGCAATTCACGTCTCAATTTTGGAGGGAGTTTTGCCGTTTGATTGGGGCTTCCGTCAGTCTCTCTTCCGGCTTTCACCCCCAGTCTAACGGTCAAGCAGAACGGGCCAATCAGACTATTGGTCGCATCTTACGCAGTCTTTCTTTTCGCAACCCTGCGTCTTGGTCAGAACAGCTCCCCTGGGCAGAATACGCCCACAACTCGCTTCCTTCGTCTGCGACCGGGCTATCTCCTTTTCAGAGTAGCCTCGGGTACCAGCCTCCGCTGTTCTCATCTCAGTTCGCCGAGTCCAGCGTCCCCTCCGCTCAGGCTTTTGTCCAACGTTGCGAGCGCACCTGGAAGAGGGTCAGGTCTGCACTTTGCCGTTATAGGACGCAGACTGTGAGGGCTGCTAATAAGCGTAGAACTAAGAGTCCTAGATATTGTCGCGGTCAGAGAGTTTGGCTCTCCACTCAGAACCTTCCCCTTAAGACGGCTTCTCGCAAGTTGACCCCGCGGTTCATTGGTCCGTTCCGTATTTCTCGGGTCATTAATCCTGTCGCAGTTCGACTTCTTCTTCCGCGATACCTTCGTCGCGTCCACCCGGTCTTCCATGTCTCCTGTATCAAGCCCGTTCTTCGCGCCCCCGCTCGTCTTCCCCCCCCCCCCCCCCCCCCATCCTTGTCGAGGGCGCACCCATCTACAGGGTCCGCAGGATTTTGGACATGCGTCCTCGGGGCCGTGGTCACCAGTACCTCGTAGATTGGGAGGGGTACGGTCCTGAGGAGAGGAGTTGGGTTCCCTCTCGGGACGTGCTGGACCGTGCGCTGATCGAGGATTTCCTCCGTTGCCGCCAGGTTTCCTCCTCGAGTGCGCCAGGAGGCGCTCGGTGAGTGGGGGGGTACTGTCATGTATTGTCATGTTGTGTCTTTCTGTCCTTTCCTTTCACCCTGTCTCCCTCTGCTGGTCGTATTAGGTTACCTTTTCTCCCCCGCTTTCCCCCAGCTGTTCCTTGTCTCCTCCTAACTACCTCGTCACCCCTTTTCCCACCTGTTCCCTTTTTCCCTCTGATTAGTCCTCTATATCTCTCTCTGTTTTTGTTCCTGTCCTTGTCGGATTCTTGTTTGTGTGTCTCATGCCTGAACCAGACTATCATCGTGTTTGCTGCAACCTTGTCCTGTCCTGTCGGAATCTACCTGTCCATCTGAGCCCACGTGTGTTTATCATTAAAGAAACTCTGTTTGTTAATTCGCTTTTGGGTCCTCATTCACGCACCTGACAGAAGAATCCGACCAAGAATGGACCCAGCGACTTCGGATCCTCTCCACTCAGCCGTCGAGATCCAGGGAGCGATGCTAGGCAGACACGAGCAGGAATTGTCTGCTGCTCGACATGCCGTTGAGACCCTGGCCACCCAAGTCTCCAACCTCACAGAACAGGTTCACCATCTCCGCCTCGATCCACCGGCCACTTCCAGGGCTTTCGAATCTCCGGAGCCCAGAATCAATAACCCGCCGTGTTACTCTGGGGAGCCCACTGAATGCCGCTCGTTCCTCACCCAGTGTGATATTGTGTTTTCTCTCCAGCCCAACACTTACGCCAGGAGCACTGCTCGTGTCGCCTACGTCATATCTCTCCTTACTGGACGGGCTCGTGAGTGGGGCACGGCAATCTGGGAGGCAAGGGCTGAGTGTACTAACCAGTATCAGGACTTTAAGGAGGAGATGATACGGGTTTTTGATCGATCTGTTTTTGGGGAGGAGGCTTCCAGGGCCCTGTCTTCCCTATGTCAAGGCAATCGATCCATAACAGACTACTCTATTGAGTTTCGCACTCTTGCTGCCTCCAGTGGCTGGAACGAGCCGGCTTTGCTCGCTCGTCTTCTGGAGGGTCTCCGCGCAGAGGTAAAGGATGAGATTCTCTCCCGGGAGGTTCCTTCCAGCGTGGATTCCTTGATTGAACTCGCTATTCGCATTGAGCGACGGGTTGATCTTCGTCACCGAGCTCGTGGAAAGGAGCTCGCGCTCTCCGTTGCCCCCCTCTCCGCATCACTACCATCTTCCTCTGCCGGCTCGGGAGCTGAGCCTATGCAGCTGGGAGGTATCCGCATCTCGACTAAGGAGAGGGAACGGAGAATCACCAACCGCCTCTGTCTCTATTGCGGTTCTGCTGGTCATTTTGTCACTTCATGTCCAGTAAAAGCCAGAGCTCATCAGTAAGCGGAGGGCTACTGGTGAGCGCTACTACTCCTGTCTCTCCTTCAAGATCCTGCACTACCTTGTCGGTCCATCTACGCTGGACCGGTTCGTCAGCTTCCTGCAGTGCCTTAATAGACTCTGGGGCGGAGGGCTGTTTTATGGACGAGACCTGGGCTCGGGAACATGACATTCCTCTCAGACAGTTAAGGGAGTCCACGGCCTTGTTCGCCCTGGATGGTAGTTCTCTCCCCAGGATTCAGCGTGAGACGCTACCTTTAACCCTCACTGTTTCTGGTAATCATAGCGAAACCATTTCTTTTTTAATTTTTCGTTCACCTTTTACACCTGTTGTTTTGGGCCATCCCTGGCTAGTTTGTCATAATCCTTCCATTAATTGGTCTAGTAATTCTATCCTCTCCTGGAACGTCTCTTGTCATGTGAAATGTTTAATGTCTGCTATCCCTCCTGTTTCCTCTGTCTCTTCTTCACAGGAGGAGCCTGGTGATTTGACAGGGGTGCCGGAGGAATATCACGATCTGCGCACGGTGTTCAGTCGGTCCAGGGCCACCTCTCTTCCTCCACACCGGTCGTATGATTGTGGTATTGATCTCCTTCCGGGAACCACTCCCCCCCGGGGTAGACTATACTCTCTGTCGGCTCCCGAACGTAAGGCTCTCAAGGATTATTTGTCTGTAGCTCTTGACGCCGGTACCATAGTCCCCTCCTCCTCTCCCGCCGGAGCGGGGTTTTTTTTTGTCAAGAAGAAGGACGGGTCTCTGCGCCCCTGCATAGATTATCGAGGGCTGAATGACATAACAGTGAAGAATCGTTATCCGCTTCCTCTTATGTCTTCAGCCTTCGAGATCCTGCAGGGAGCCAGGTTTTTCACTAAGTTGGACCTTCGTAACGCTTACCATCTCGTGCGCATCAGGGAGGGGGACGAGTGGAAGACGGCGTTTAACACTCCGTTAGGGCACTTTGAATACCGGGTTCTTCCTTTCGGCCTCGCTAACGCTCCAGCTGTCTTTCAGGCATTAGTCAATGATGTCCTGAGAGACATGCTGAACATCTTTGTTTTCGTTTACCTTGACGATATCCTGATTTTTTCACCGTCACTCCAGATTCATGTTCAGCACGTTCGACGTGTCCTCCAGCGCCTTTTAGAGAATTGTCTTTTTGTGAAGGCTGAGAAGTGCACTTTTCATGCCTCCTCCGTCACATTTCTCGGTTCTGTTATTTCCGCTGAAGGCATTAAGATGGATCCCGCTAAGGTCCAAGCTGTCATTGATTGGCCCGCCCCTAAGTCACGCATCGAGCTGCAGCGCTTTCTCGGCTTCGCGAACTTCTATCGTCGTTTCATCCGTAATTTCGGTCAGGTGGCAGCTCCTCTCACAGCCCTTACTTCTGTCAAGACGTGCTTTAAGTGGTCCGTTTCCGCCCAGGGAGCTTTTGATCTCCTCAAGAATCGTTTTACATCCGCTCCTATCCTTGTTACACCTGACGTCTCTAGACAGTTCGTTGTCGAGGTTGACGCGTCAGAGGGGGGCGTGGGAGCCATTCTTTCTCAGCGCTCCCTCTCTGACGACAAGGTCCACCCATGCTCGTATTTTTCTCATCGCCTGTCGCCGTCGGAACGTAACTATGATGTGGGAAACCGCGAACTGCTCGCCATCCGGTTAGCCCTAGGCGAATGGCGACAGTGGTTGGAGGGGGCGACCGTTCCTTTTGTCGTTTGGACTGACCATAGGAACCTTGAGTACATCCGTTCTGCCAAACGACTTAATGCGCGTCAGGCGCGTTGGGCGCTGTTTTTCGCTCGTTTCGAGTTCGTGATTTCTTATCGTCCGGGCTCTAAGAACACCAAGCCTGATGCTTTATCTCGTCTCTTCAGTTCTTCAGTAGCCTCCACTGACCCCGAGGGGATTCTCCCTGAGGGGCGTGTTGTCGGGTTGACTGTCTGGGGAATTGAGAGGCAGGTAAAGCAAGCGCTCACTCACACTCCGTCGCCGCGCGCTTGTCCTAGGAACCTTCTTTTCGTTCCCGTTCCTACTCGTCTGGCCGTTCTTCAGTGGGCTCACTCTGCCAAGTTAGCCGGCCACCCTGGCGTTCGGGGTACGCTTGCTTCCATTCGCCAGCGTTTTTGGTGGCCCACCCGGGAGCATGACACGCGTCGTTTCGTGGCTGCTTGTTCGGTCTGCGCGCAGACTAAGTCCGGTAACTCTCCTCCTGCCGGCCGTCTCAGGCCGCTTCCCATTCCCTCTCGACCGTGGTCTCACATCGCCTTAGATTTTGTCACCGGACTGCCTTCGTCAGCGGGGAAGACTGTTATTCTTACGGTTGTCGATAGGTTCTCTAAGGCGGCTCATTTCATTCCCCTTGCTAAGCTTCCTTCTGCTAAAGAGACGGCACAAATCATCATCGAGAATGTTTTCAGAATTCATGGCCTTCCGTCAGACGTCGTTTCGGACAGAGGTCCGCAATTCACGTCTCAATTTTGGAGGGAGTTTTGCCGTTTGATTGGGGCTTCCGTCAGTCTCTCTTCCGGCTTTCACCCCCAGTCTAACGGTCAAGCAGAACGGGCCAATCAGACTATTGGTCGCATCTTACGCAGTCTTTCTTTTCGCAACCCTGCGTCTTGGTCAGAACAGCTCCCCTGGGCAGAATACGCCCACAACTCGCTTCCTTCGTCTGCGACCGGGCTATCTCCTTTTCAGAGTAGCCTCGGGTACCAGCCTCCGCTGTTCTCATCTCAGTTCGCCGAGTCCAGCGTCCCCTCCGCTCAGGCTTTTGTCCAACGTTGCGAGCGCACCTGGAAGAGGGTCAGGTCTGCACTTTGCCGTTATAGGACGCAGACTGTGAGGGCTGCTAATAAGCGTAGAACTAAGAGTCCTAGATATTGTCGCGGTCAGAGAGTTTGGCTCTCCACTCAGAACCTTCCCCTTAAGACGGCTTCTCGCAAGTTGACCCCGCGGTTCATTGGTCCGTTCCGTATTTCTCGGGTCATTAATCCTGTCGCAGTTCGACTTCTTCTTCCGCGATACCTTCGTCGCGTCCACCCGGTCTTCCATGTCTCCTGTATCAAGCCCGTTCTTCGCGCCCCCGCTCGTCTTCCCCCCCCCCCCCCCCCCCATCCTTGTCGAGGGCGCACCCATCTACAGGGTCCGCAGGATTTTGGACATGCGTCCTCGGGGCCGTGGTCACCAGTACCTCGTAGATTGGGAGGGGTACGGTCCTGAGGAGAGGAGTTGGGTTCCCTCTCGGGACGTGCTGGACCGTGCGCTGATCGAGGATTTCCTCCGTTGCCGCCAGGTTTCCTCCTCGAGTGCGCCAGGAGGCGCTCGGTGAGTGGGGGGGTACTGTCATGTATTGTCATGTTGTGTCTTTCTGTCCTTTCCTTTCACCCTGTCTCCCTCTGCTGGTCGTATTAGGTTACCTTTTCTCCCCCGCTTTCCCCCAGCTGTTCCTTGTCTCCTCCTAACTACCTCGTCACCCCTTTTCCCACCTGTTCCCTTTTTCCCTCTGATTAGTCCTCTATATCTCTCTCTGTTTTTGTTCCTGTCCTTGTCGGATTCTTGTTTGTGTGTCTCATGCCTGAACCAGACTATCATCGTGTTTGCTGCAACCTTGTCCTGTCCTGTCGGAATCTACCTGTCCATCTGAGCCCACGTGTGTTTATCATTAAAGAAACTCTGTTTGTTAATTCGCTTTTGGGTCCTCATTCACGCACCTGACACATTGACTTTTGTCACATTTTGTTACGTTACAGCCTTATTCTAAAATTGATTCATTTTTTCCCCCCTTATCAATCTACACACAATACCCCGTAATGACATCACAATACCCCGTAATGACATCACAATACCGCGAAATGACAAAGCAAAAGCTGGTTTCTAGAAATGTTAGCAAATTTATTGTAAATAAAAATCTTTAATATTACATTTACATAAGTATTCAGACCCTTTACTCAGTACTTTGTTGAAGCCCCTTTGGCAGCAATTACAGCATTGAGTCTTCTTGGGTATGACGCTACAAGCTTGGCACACCTGTATTTGGGGAGTTTCTCCCATTCGTCTCTGCAGATCCTCTCAAGCTCTGTCAGGTTGGATTGGGAGCGTCGCTGCACAGCTATTTTCAGGTCTATCCAGAGATGTTAGATTGGGTTCAAGTCCGGGCTCTGGCTGGGCCACTCAAGGACATTCAGAGACTCGTCCCAAAGCCACTCCTGTGTTGTCCTGGCTGTGTGCTTTAAGTCGTTGTCCTGTTGGAAGGTGAACCTTCACCCCAGTCTGGCGTCCTGAGCGCTCTGGAGCAGGTTTTTATCAAGGATCTCTCTGTAGTTTGCTCCGTTCATCTTTCCCTCAATCCTGACTTGTCTCCACATCCCCGTCGCTCAAAAACATCCCCACAGCATACCTGTATTTGCTTTGTCATTAACTATTTTATTTAAAAATATATATATATAATAATTTAACCTTCATTTAACTAAGCAAGTCAGTTAAGAACAAATTCTTATTTACAATGATGGCCTAGGAATCCAACGCTCTACCCACTAGGCTACCCTGCCGCCCCGTTATAGGGTATTGTGATGTCATGATGGGGTATTGTGATGTCATGATGGGGTATTGTGATGTCATGATGGGGTATTGTGATGTCATAATGAGGTACTGTGTGTAGATTGATGAGGAAAAACATGAATTTAATCAATTTTACAAAAATGCTGTAACGTAACAAAATGTGGAAACAGGGAAGGGGTCTGAATAATTCTCGAATGCACTGTAAATGTATTATAACTGCTGTTTAGTATTCAGGGGTTCTATATCAAGCCCCTAAGCTTTGTGCCGTAAGTGTACACACACACACACACACACACACACACACACACAGACACACACACACAGACACACGCACACACACACACACACAGACACACACAGACACTAAATAAGCATTAGAGTAGAGGCAGGTGTCAGCGATAGGGCTGTGTAAATGTGCGTGATGGATTGGTCTCATCTGGAGTGTTCCAAACTCAGTTTCAAACCTCCTTTAACAAACTGCTGCTGCTGGTTCCACTTACGACACGAGGAACGAAAGAAAAGTACTGTGGACACCTCAGTAACCCGGGTACTTACTCTCTGAAGAAGGTCTATGAACACAGAAAAAGGGAAAGTTATGATATCAAAGTCGAAACCTTTTCAGACTTTCACAGTGAACATGGACACATACACAAGTTTACAAAAACATTATCTCTGATCTCTCTAACATACGCTCTGATCTCTCTAACATTCTCTCTAATCTCTCTAACATTCTCTCTGATATCTTTAATATTCTCTCTAATCTCTCTAATCTCTCTAACATTCTCTCTGATCTCTCTAACATTCTCTCTAATCTCTCTAACATTCTCTCTGATATCTTTAATATTCTCTCTAATCTCTCTAACATTCACTCTGATCTCTCTAACATTCTCTCTAATCTCTCTCTAATCTCTCTAACATTCTCTCTGATATCGTTAATATTCTCTCTAATCTCTCTAACATTCACTCTGATCTCTCCAACATTCTAACTAATCTCTTTAACATTCTAGCTAATCTCTTTAACATTCTCTCTGATCTCTCTAAAATTGTCTCTGATCTCTCTAACATTCTCTCTAATCTCTCTAACATTCTCTATAATCTCTTTAACATTCTCTCTAATCTCCCTAACATTCTATCTGCTCTCGCTAACATTCTCTTTAACATTCTCTCTGATCTCTTTAACATTCTAATTTCTATAACATTCCCTCTAATCTCTCTAACATTCTATCGAATCTCTAACATTCTCTCTGATCTCTCAAACATTCTCTCTTATCTCTCTAACATTCTCCCTAATCTCTCAAACATTCTCCATAATCTCGAACATTCTCTGATCTCTCCAACATCCTCTTTAACATTCTCTATAATCTCGCAAACATTCTCTTTTATCTCTCTAACATTCTCCCTACTCTCTCTAACATTCTCCATAATCTCTAACATTCTCTCTAATCTCCTTAACATTCTCTCTAATCTCCCTAACATTTTATTTGATCTCTTTAACATTCTCTCTGATCTCTTTAACATTCCCTCTAATCTCTCTAACATTCTCTCTGATCTCTTTAACATTCTCTCTAACATTCTCTCTAATCTCCTTAACATTCTCTCTAATCTCCCTAACATTTTATTTGATATCTTTAACATTCTAATCTCTTTAACATTCTCTCTAATCTCCCTAACATTTTCTCTAATCTCTAACATTCCCTCTAATCTCTCTAACATTCTCTCTGATCTCTTTAACATTCTCTTTAATCTCGCTAACATTCTTTCTAATCTCTCTAACATTCTCTGTTATCTCTCTAACATTATCCCTAATCTCTTTAACATTCTCTCTAATCCACTTTAACATTCTCTCTAATCTATCATTCACTCTGATCTCTTTAACATTCTCTCTCATCTCTAACTTTCTTTCCAATCTCCCTAACATTTTCTCTGATCTCTTTAACATTCTCTATGATTCACACACCCTGACTTGAGTATTCTTTGTTTTCTTTATATATTTTGGTTAGGTCAGGGTGTGACGAGGGTGGTATGTTTGTTTTTTTCTCATCTAGGGTTTTATGTACTGTCTAGGGGTTTTGTAGGTTTATGGGGTTGTTTACCATCTAGGTGTTTATGTAGGTGTATGGTTGCCTAGATTGGTTCTCAATTAGAGGCAGGTGTTTATCGTTGTCTCTGATTGGGAACCATATTTAGGCAGCCTTCTTTGGGTATTTTGTGGGTTATTGTCTATGTTATGTTGCACATTAGCGCAGTGTTTCGTTAGCAGTCACGTTCGTCTTATCGTTTTGTTTAAGTGTTCTTTGTGTTCTTCCTTCAATAAAGAATAATGTATTCTAACCTCGCTGCGCTTTGGTCTACTTCATACAATGATCGTGACAATGATCTCTCTATTCTCTCTAACATTCTCTCTAATCCATTTAACATTATCTCCCATCTCTCTAACATTCTCTCTAATCTCTCTAACATTCTCTCTAAACCATTTAACATTATCTCCCATCTCTCTAACATTCTCTCTAATCTCTCTAACATTCTCTCTAACCCATTTAACATTCTCTCTAATCTCTCTCACATTCTCTCTAATCTCTCTCACATTCTCTCTCTCACATTCTCTCTAATCTCTCTCACATTCTCTCTGATCTCTCTCACATTCTCTCTGATCTCTCTCACATTCTCTCTGATCTCTCTCACATTCTCTCTGATCTCTCTAACATTCTCTATAATCTCTTTAACATTTTCTCTGATCTCTAACATTTTCTCTGATCTTTAACATTCTCTCTGATCTCTAACATTCTCTCTAATCTCTAACATTCTCTGGTAATCAAAAGGCAGAGCGAGGTGCATAGACAGAGATAGATAATGAGAGAGAGATCTCCAGATAGGAGAGAGAGAGAGTGTTTTAGCGAGTTAGCAGAGTTTAGACAGAGCTCAGTCTGGGTTGGTACCAGACCTTCAGAAGGCTGTCTGATGAGCCAATAGTACATTAGGTCAGATGGGGTTGAGCATCTTCCAAATGAAGAAATGTTTCAAATTAGACACAGCTCCCTCCTGTCCCAGGTTGAGAGAGACGTTAATGTCAGAGATATTTCACTCCTAGTACGAACTCAGTCATTCCCCTGTAATGCACCCACACATACTGTAATGAGTTTCATTACACTCATATGTAAATACATGCTCATATACATTAGTTCTACAGCTCTCTCTCTCTCTCTCTCTCTCTCTATCCATCCATCCATCTCTCTCTTTCTCTCTATCCTTCTCTCTCTCTATCCATCTCTCTCTCTCTCTCTCTCTAATGGTAGTACTAAAAGTCCTCATTGTTAATGTTAGCAGCACAGCACACAGATGCTCGTCAGGAATAGAAACCAGGAACACGAAATGGGAACACACACACACACACACACACACACACACACACACACACACACACACACACACACAGCTTAACAACCTCTTTCTCATCTACAATTCAAATCAGCCCAATACAAATTATTCCAGCACAAATTCTCAATTAATTTTATGCACAGTGTATGAAATGTGGGCTGCACACTGTTCCATGCTAAAACACAGGAGTTAAATTTCCAGGAAGCGGGAGGATAATAGCATGCCTCTGGGCCTGTGTTAGTGTTAGCATTTCAAATTGAGTTACACGGCTAAACAAGCAAGACCTCCACCAGCTAGAGCTGCCTCATCTGTTTACAGCAGGACAACCTATTTGTGTGTGTGTGTGTGTGTGTGTGTGTGTGTGTGTGTGTGTGTGTGTGTGTGTGTGTGAAGGAGGGGAGATATGAATGCCAGTTATTAATCTATGAGACAGCAAATCATATTTGTGGTGGGCTCTATTAACCAGAGAAGCTGAGAGCTAAATTACATCACAAATGTAGATGTCATTTATATGGTAATTAGCTCACCATCTCTCACTCAGACACACACACACAGTACACATACACACACAGGAACACACACACACAGTATACATACACACACACACACAGTATACATACACACACAGGAACACACACACACAGTATACATACACACACAGGAACACACACACACGCACAGTATACATACACACACAGGAACACACACACACGCACACACAGGAACACACATAAGAACACACACACACACACAGTACACATACACACACGTGTACATGCAAATACCTACGGAGACACACACACACACACCCCTCCTCTTAATGGCAGATCACAATACACTTTCACTGTGAACGCTTGACATCAGACCCAGGGCTTATTCATGCCTTTCCCTCCATCTCTCCCCAGGAGACAATCTATCACTACTGGTATTATTCCTCCATCTCTCCCCAGGAGACAATCTATCACTACTGGTATTATTCCTCCATCTCTCCCCAGGAGACAATCTATCACTACTGGTATTATTCCTCCATCTCTCCCTAGGAGACAATCTATCACTACTGGTATTATTCCTCCATCTCTCCCCAGGAGACAATCTATCACTACTGGTATTATTCCTCCATCTCTCCCCAGGAGACAATCTATCACTACTGGTATTATTCCTCCATCTCTCCCTAGGAGACAATCTATCACTACTGGTATTATTCCTCCATCTCTCCCCAGGAGACAATCTATCACTACTGGTATTATTCCTCCATCTCTCCCTAGGAGACAATCTATCACTACTGGTATTATTCCTCCATCTCTCCCCAGGAGACAATCTATCACTACTGGTATTATTCCTCCATCTCTCCCCAGGAGACAATCTATCACTACTGGTATTATTCCTCCATCTCTCCCCAGGAGACAATCTATCACTACTGGTATTATTTCTCCATCTCTCCCTAGGAGACAGTCTATCACTACTGGTATTATTCCTCCATCTCTCCCCAGGAGACAATCTATCACTACTGGTATTATTCCTCCATCTCTCCCTAGGAGACAATCTATCACTACTGGTATT
Organism: Oncorhynchus mykiss; assembly: GCF_057628025.1. NCBI lineage: Eukaryota > Metazoa > Chordata > Actinopteri > Salmoniformes > Salmonidae > Oncorhynchus > Oncorhynchus mykiss. The sequence continues at coordinate 40,676,734 of NC_143048.1, forward strand.
ATTCCTCCATCTCTCCCTAGGAGACAATCTATCACTACTGGTATTATTCCTCCATCTCTCCCCAGGAGACAATCTATCACTACTGGTATTATTCCTCCATCTCTCCCTAGGAGACAATCTATCACTACTGGTATTATTCCTCCATCTCTCCCTAGGAGACAGTCTATCACTACTGGTATTATTCCTCCATAGCAGTGTGGGGGACGAGGACATCTGTTCAGGTGAATTTCAATACATATTAAACGCTTGGAGCGGTGTCAGAAAATGACAGTTCATACTGTATGGTGTCCATAGCAACAACATCTTGTTTATACTGTATGGTGTCTACAGCAACAACATGTTGTTCATACTGTATGGTGTCTATAGCAACAACACGTTATTCATACTGTATGGTGTCTATAGCAACAACGTATTGTTTATACTGTATTGTGTCTATAGCAACAACATGTTGTTCATACTGTATGGTGTCTATAGCAACAACACGTTGTCCATACTGTATGGCGTCTATAGCAACAACATGTTACTTATGCTCTATGGTGTCTATAGCAACAGCACGTTGTTTATACTGTATGGTGTTTATAGCAACAACATGTTGTTCATACTGTATGGTGTCTATAGCAACAACACGTTGTCCATACTGTATGGCGTCTATAGCAACAACATGTAGTTCATACTGTATGGTGTCTATAGCAACAACACTTTGTCAATACTGTATGGCGTCTATAGCAACAACATGTTGCTTATGCTGTATGGTGTCTATAGCAACAACACATTGTTTATACTGTATGGTGTCTATAGCAACAACATGTTGTTCATACTGTATGGTGTCTATAGCAACAACACGTTGTCCATACTGTATGGCGTCTATAGCAACAACATGTTACTTATGCTCTATGGTGTCTATAGCAACAGCACGTTGTTTACACTGTATGGTGTCTATAGCAACAACATGTTGTTCATACTGTATGGTGTCTATAGCAACAACACGTTGTCCATACTGTATGGCGTCTTTAGCAACAACATGTTACTTATGCTCTATGGTGTCTATAGCAACAGCACGTTGTTTATACTGTATGGTGTCTATAGCAACAACATGTTGTTCATACTGTATGGTGTCTATAGCAACAACACGTTGTCCATACTGTATGGCGTCTATAGCAACAACATGTTGCTTATGCTCTATGGTGTCTATAGCAGCAACACGTTGTTTAAACTGTATGGTGTCTATAGCAACAACACGTTGTTCATACTGTATGGTGTCTATAGCAACAACATGTTGTTCATACTGTATGGTGTCTATAGCAACAACATGTTGTTCATACTGTATGGTGTCTATAGCAACAACATGTTGTTCATACTGTATGGTGTCTATAGCAACAACATGTTGTTCATACTGTATGGTGTCTATAGCAACAACATGTTGTTCATACTGTATGGTGTCTATAGCAACAACATGTTGTTCATACTGTATATGTTGGCAGTCGACACACAAGAATCCTTGAGATCAGTGGTTCCCAAACTTGTTATAGTCCCGTACCCCTTCAAACACTCACCCTCCAGCTATACCCCCTTTAGCACCAGGGTCAGTACACTCTCAAATGTTGTTTTTTGGCATCATTGTAAGCCTGCCACACACACTATACATTTATTAAACATAAGAATAAGTGTGAGTTTTTGTCACAACCCGGCTCGTGGGAAGTGACAAAGACCTCTTATAGGACCAGGGCACAAATAATAATATAATAATAATCAATTATTATAATTTAACCACCTTACAGATAAAACCTTATTTGTTCATTGAAAATAGTGAATAACTCACCACAGGTTAATGAAAAGGATGCACATAACTCTGCAATGTTTGGTTGTATTGGAGAGAGTCTCAGTCGTAAATCATTTTCCAAACACAGTCTGTGCCTGTATTTAGTTTTCATGCTAGTGAGGGCCGAGAATCCACTCTCACATAGGTATGTGGTTGCAAAGGGCATTAGTGTCTTAACAGCATGATTTGCCAAGGCAGGATACTCTGAGCGCAGCCCTATCCAGAAATCTGCCAGTGGGTTCTGATTAAATAACATTTTCACAAAAACGCTTGTTGCAATTTCGATGAGGCTCTCTTGTTCAGGTATCAGTAAGTGGACTGGAGGCAGGGCATGAAAGGGATAACGAATCCAGTTGTTTGTGTCATCCATTTTTGGGTAAGTACCTGCGTAATTGCACACCCATTAGTTAGACCGTTAGTGGAATTCCCGCGAGAGAGTAACGGTTAATGTGATTGGATGTTCATTATTTGACTAGGCTACCTGTATATGACATGGTGTTGTTATTTCGCTGAACACTAGACGGTTTCATTTTATTTTTGGCAGGGAAATTAGGCTAGTCAGGAGAGAAAAAAAACTCACCCAAATGTGCAGGCCAGTTGGAAAATATAAATGGACGTATCCCCACACGACAGCCCGTACCCTGCGTGTACCCCAGTTTGGGAATACCTGCTTTAGAAGTCGGCTTGACAGGGCTGGATTATCATCAACATCAGTGTTAGATTGAGGAGGACGGAGAGAATCAGAGGTAGACTGAGGAGGACGGAGAGAATCAGAGGTAGACTGAGGAGGACGGAGAGAATTAGAGGTAGACTGAGGAGGACGGAGAGAATCAGAGGTAGACTGAGGAGGACGGAGAGAATCAGAGGTAGACTGAGGAGGACGGAGAGAATCAGAGGTAGACTGAGGAGGACGGAGAGAATCAGAGGTAGACTGAGGAGGACGGAGAGAATCAGAGGTAGACTGAGGAGGACGGAGAGAATCAGAGGTAGACTGAGGAGGACGGAGAGAATCAGAGGTAGACTGAGGAGGACGGAGAGAATCAGAGGTAGACTGAGGAGGACGGAGAGAATCAGAGGTAGACTGAGGAGGACGGAGAGAATCAGAGGTAGACTGAGGAGGACGGAGAGAATCAGAGGTAGACTGAGGAGGACGGAGAGAATCAGAGGTAGACTGAGGAGGACGGAGAGAATCAGAGGTAGACTGAGGAGGACGGAGAGAATCAGAGGTAGACTGAGGAGGACGGAGAGAATTAGAGGTAGACTGAGGAGGACGGAGAGAATCAGAGGTAGACTGAGGAGGACGGAGAGAATCAGAGGTAGACTGAGGAGGACGGAGAGAATCAGAGGTAGACTGAGGAGGACGGAGAGAATCAGAGGTAGACTGAGGAGGACGGAGAGAATCAGAGGTAGACTGAGGAGGACGGAGAGAATCAGAGGTAGACTGAGGAGGACGGAGAGAATCAGAGGTAGACTGAGGAGGACGGAGAGAATCAGAGGTAGACTGAGGAGGACGGAGAGAATCAGAGGTAAACTGAGGAGGACGGAGAGAATCAGAGGTAGACTGAGGAGGACGGAGAGAATCAGAGGTAGACTGAGGAGGACGGAGAGAATCAGAGGTAGACTGAGGAGGACGGAGAGAATCAGAGGTAGACTGAGGAGGACGGAGAGAATCAGAGGTAGACTGAGGAGGACGGAGAGAATCAGAGGTAGACTGAGGAGGGCGGAGAGAATCAGAGGTAGACTGAGGAGGACGGAGAGAATCAGAGGTAGACTGAGGAGGAGGGAGAGAATCAGAGGTAGACTGAGGAGGGCGGAGAGAATCAGAGGTAGACTGAGGAGGACGGAGAGAATCAGAGGTAGACTGAGGAGGAGGGAGAGAATCAGAGGTAGACTGAGGAGGACGGAGAGAATCAGAGGTAGACTGAGGAGGACGGAGAGAATCAGAGGTAGACTGAGGAGGACGGAGAGAATCAGAGGTAGACTGAGGAGGACGGAGAGAATCAGAGGTAGACTGAGGAGGACGGAGAGAATCAGAGGTAGACTGAGGAGGAGGGAGAGAATCAGAGGTAGACTGAGGAGGACGGAGAGAATCAGAGGTAGACTGAGGAGGACGGAGAGAATCAGAGGTAGACTGAGGAGGACGGAGAGAATCAGAGGTAGACTGAGGAGGACGGAGAGAATCAGAGAATCAGAGGTAGACTGAGGAGGACGGAGAGAATCAGAGGTAGACTGAGGAGGACGGAGAGAATCAGAGGTAGACTGAGGAGGACGGAGAGAATCAGAGGTAGACTGAGGAGGACGGAGAGAATCAGAGGTAGACTGAGGAGGGCGGAGAGAATCAGAGGTAGACTGAGGAGGGCGGAGAGAATCAGAGGTAGACTGAGGAGGGCGGAGAGAATCAGAGGTAGACTGAGGAGGACGGAGGGAATCAGAGGTAGACTGAGGAGGACGGAGAGAATCAGAGGTAGACTGAGGAGGAGGGAGAGAATCAGAGGTAGACTGATGAGGACGGAGAGAATCAGAGGTAGACTGAGGAGGACGGAGAGAATCAGAGGTAGACTGAGGAGGACGGAGAGAATCAGAGGTAGACTGAGGAGGACGGAGAGAATCAGAGGTAGACTGAGGAGGACGGAGAGAATCAGAGGTAGACTGAGGAGGACGGAGAGAATCAGAGGTAGACTGAGGAGGACGGAGAGAATCAGAGGTAGACTGAGGAGGGCGGAGAGAATCAGAGGTAGACTGAGGAGGACGGAGAGAATCAGAGGTAGACTGAGGAGGAGGGAGAGAATCAGAGGTAGACTGAGGAGGGCGGAGAGAATCAGAGGTAGACTGAAGAGGACGGAGAGAATCAGAGGTAGACTGAGGAGGAGGGAGAGAATCAGAGGTAGACTGAGGAGGACGGAGAGAATCAGAGGTAGACTGAGGAGGACGGAGAGAATCAGAGGTAGACTGAGGAGGACGGAGAGAATCAGAGGTAGACTGAGGAGGACGGAGAGAATCAGAGGTAGACTGAGGAGGACGGAGAGAATCAGAGGTAGACTGAGGAGGACGGAGAGAATCAGAGGTAGACTGAGGAGGAGGGAGAGAATCAGAGGTAGACTGAGGAGGACGGAGAGAATCAGAGGTAGACTGAGGAGGACGGAGAGAATCAGAGGTAGACTGAGGAGGACGGAGAGAATCAGAGGTAGACTGAGGAGGACGGAGAGAATCAGAGAATCAGAGGTAGACTGAGGAGGACGGAGAGAATCAGAGGTAGACTGAGGAGGACGGAGAGAATCAGAGGTAGACTGAGGAGGACGGAGAGAATCAGAGGTAGACTGAGGAGGACGGAGAGAATCAGAGGTAGACTGAGGAGGGCGGAGAGAATCAGAGGTAGACTGAGGAGGGCGGAGAGAATCAGAGGTAGACTGAGGAGGGCGGAGAGAATCAGAGGTAGACTGAGGAGGACGGAGGGAATCAGAGGTAGACTGAGGAGGACGGAGAGAATCAGAGGTAGACTGAGGAGGAGGGAGAGAATCAGAGGTAGACTGATGAGGACGGAGAGAATCAGAGGTAGACTGAGGAGGACGGAGAGAATCAGAGGTAGACTGAGGAGGACGGAGAGAATCAGAGGTAGACTGAGGAGGACGGAGAGAATCAGAGGTAGACTGAGGAGGACGGAGAGAATCAGAGGTAGACTGAGGAGGACGGAGAGAATCAGAGGTAGACTGAGGAGGGCGGAGAGAATCAGAGGTAGACTGAGGAGGGCGGAGAGAATCAGAGGTAGACTGAGGAGGGCGGAGAGAATCAGAGGTAGACTGAGGAGGACGGAGGGAATCAGAGGTAGACTGAGGAGGACGGAGAGAATCAGAGGTAGACTGAGGAGGAGGGAGAGAATCAGAGGTAGACTGATGAGGACGGAGAGAATCAGAGGTAGACTGAGGAGGACGGAGAGAATCAGAGGTAGACTGAGGAGGACGGAGAGAATCAGAGGTAGACTGAGGAGGACGGAGAGAATCAGAGGTAGACTGAGGAGGACGGAGAGAATCAGAGGTAGACTGAGGAGGACGGAGAGAATTAGAGGTAGACTGAGGAGGACGGAGAGAATCAGAGGTAGACTGAGGAGGACGGAGAGAATCAGAGGTAGACTGAGGAGGACGGAGAGAATCAGAGGTAGACTGAGGAGGACGGAGAGAATCAGAGGTAGACTGAGGAGGACGGAGAGAATCAGAGGTAGACTGAGGAGGACGGAGAGAATCAGAGGTAGACTGAGGAGGACGGAGAGAATCAGAGGTAGACTGAGGAGGACGGAGAGAATCAGAGGTAGACTGAGGAGGACGGAGAGAATCAGAGGTAAACTGAGGAGGACGGAGAGAATCAGAGGTAGACTGAGGAGGACGGAGAGAATCAGAGGTAGACTGAGGAGGACGGAGAGAATCAGAGGTAGACTGAGGAGGACGGAGAGAATCAGAGGTAGACTGAGGAGGACGGAGAGAATCAGAGGTAGACTGAGGAGGACGGAGAGAATCAGAGGTAGACTGAGGAGGACGGAGAGAATCAGAGGTAGACTGAGGAGGGCGGAGAGAATCAGAGGTAGACTGAGGAGGAGGGAGAGAATCAGAGGTAGACTGAGGAGGAGGGAGAGAATCAGAGGTAGACTGAGGAGGACGGAGAGAATCAGAGGTAGACTGAGGAGGACGGAGAGAATCAGAGGTAGACTGAGGAGGACGGAGAGAATCAGAGGTAGACTGAGGAGGACGGAGAGAATCAGAGAATCAGAGGTAGACTGAGGAGGACGGAGAGAATCAGAGGTAGACTGAGGAGGACGGAGAGAATCAGAGGTAGACTGAGGAGGACGGAGAGAATCAGAGGTAGACTGAGGAGGACGGAGAGAATCAGAGGTAGACTGAGGAGGACGGAGAGAATCAGAGGTAGACTGAGGAGGACGGAGAGAATCAGAGGTAGACTGAGGAGGACGGAGAGAATCAGAGGTAGACTGAGGAGGACGGAGAGAATCAGAGGTAGACTGAGGAGGGCGGAGAGAATCAGAGGTAGACTGAGGAGGGCGGAGAGAATCAGAGGTAGACTGAGGAGGGCGGAGAGAATCAGAGGTAGACTGAGGAGGACGGAGAGAATCAGAGGTAGACTGAGGAGGACGGAGAGAATCAGAGGTAGACTGAGGAGGACGGAGAGAATCAGAGGTAGACTGAGGAGGACGGAGAGAATCAGAGGTAGACTGAGGAGGACGGAGAGAATCAGAGGTAGACTGAGGAGGACGGAGAGAATCAGAGGTAGACTGAGGAGGACGGAGAGAATCAGAGGTAGACTGAGGAGGACGGAGAGAATCAGAGGTAGACTGAGGAGGACGGAGAGAATCAGAGGTAGACTGAGGAGGACGGAGAGAATCAGAGGTAGACTGAGGAGGACGGAGAGAATCAGAGGTAGACTGAGGAGGACGGAGAGAATCAGAGGTAGACTGAGGAGGACGGAGAGAATCAGAGGTAGACTGAGGAGGACGGAGAGAATCAGAGGTAGACTGAGGAGGACGGAGAGAATCAGAGGTAGACTGAGGAGGACGGAGAGAATCAGAGGTAGACTGAGGAGGACGGAGAGAATCAGAGGTAGACTGAGGAGGACGGAGAGAATCAGAGGTAGACTGAGGAGGGCGGAGAGAATCAGAGGTAGACTGAGGAGGGCGGAGAGAATCAGAGGTAGACTGAGGAGGATGGAGAGAATCAGAGGTAGACTGAGGAGGACGGAGAGAATCAGAGGTAGACTGAGGAGGACGGAGAGAATCAGAGGTAGACTGAGGAGGACGGAGAGAATCAGAGGTAGACTGAGGAGGACGGAGAGAATCAGAGGTAGACTGAGGAGGACGGAGAGAATCAGAGGTAGACTGAGGAGGACGGAGAGAATCAGAGGTAGACTGAGGAGGACGGAGAGAATCAGAGGTAGACTGAGGAGGACGGAGAGAATCAGAGGTAGACTGAGGAGGACGGAGAGAATCAGAGGTAGACTGAGGAGGACGGAGAGAATCAGAGGTAGACTGAGGAGGACGGAGAGAATCAGAGGTAGACTGAGGAGGATGGAGAGAATCAGAGGTAGACTGAGGAGGACGGAGAGAATCAGAGGTAGACTGAGGAGGATGGAGAGAATCAGAGGTAGACTGAGGAGGATGGAGAGAATCAGAGGTAGACTGAGGAGGACAGAGAGAATATATCTGCAGTTCTCCTACAGAAGCTGAGTATTCAGGTTAACATTGTAATGCATACTTTACATTTTATATGGATCTATATATTCCTAACTCCTTATTAAAAAATATAGTTCCCTATTATATTTAAATTCATAAACCGGTTAGTATATCTCCTGGATGCTGATTGGCTGAAAGCCATGGTATATCAGATGACATACCACAAGTACGATGCAAAACTAGTTTACTGTTCTATAAATGCTGGTAACCAGTTTCTAATAGCAACAAGATACCTCAGGTACAGTGCCTTGCGAAAGTATTCGGCCCCCTTGAACTTTGCGACCTTTTGCCACATTTCAGGCTTCAAACATAAAGATATAAAACTGTATTTTTTTGTGAAGAATCAACGACAAGTGGGACACAATCATGAAGTGGAACGACATTTATTGGATATTTCAAACTTTTTTAACAAATCAAAAACTGAAAAATTGGGTGTGCAAAATTATTCAGCCCCTTTACTTTCAGTGCAGCAAACTCTCTCCAGAAGTTCAGTGAGGATCTCTGAATGATCCAATGTTGACCTAAATGACTAATGATGATAAATACAATCCACCTGTGTGTAATCAAGTCTCCGTATAAATGCACCTGCACTGTGATAGTCTCAGAGGTCCGTCAAAAGCGCAGAGAGCATCATGAAGAACAAGGAACACACCAGGCAGGTCCGAGATACTGTTGTGAAGAAGTTTAAAGCCGGATTTGGATACAAAAAGATTTCCCAAGCTTTAAACATCCCAAGGAGCACTGTGCAAGCGATAATATTGAAATGGAAGGAGTATCAGACCACTGCAAATCTACCAAGACCTGGCCGTCCCTCTAAACTTTCAGCTCATACAAGGAGAAGACTGATCAGAGATGCAGCCAAGAGGCCCATGATCACTCTGGATGAACTGCAGAGATCTACAGCTGAGGTGGGAGACTCTGTCCATAGGACAACAATCAGTCGTATATTGCACAAATCTGGCCTTTATGGAAGAGTGGCAAGAAGAAAGCAATTTCTTAAAGATATCCATAAAAAGTGTCGTTTAAAGTTTGCCACAAGCCACACCAAACATGTGGAAGAAGGTGCTCTGGTCAGATGAAACCAAAATTGGTTATGTTTGGCGTAAAAGCAACACAGCTCATCACACTGAACACACCATCCCCACTGTCAAACATGGTGGTGGCAGCATCATGGTTTGGGCCTGCTTTTCTTCAGCAGGGACAGGGAAGATGGTTAAAATTGATGGGAAGATGGATGGAGCCAAATACAGGACCATTCTGGAAGAAAACCTGATGGAGTCTGCAAAAGACCTGAGACTGGGACGGAGATTTGTCTTCCAACAAGACAATGATCCAAAACATAAAGCAAAATCTACAATGGAATGGTTCAAAAATAAACATATCCAGGTGTTAGAATGGCCAAGTCAAAGTCCAGACCTGAATCCAATCGAGAATCTGTGGATAGAACTGAAAACTGCTGTTCACAAATGCTCTCCATCCAACCTCACTGAGCTCGAGCTGTTTTGCAAGAAGGAATGGGAAAAAATTCAGTCTCTCGATGTGCAAAACTGATAGAGACATACCCCAAGCGACTTACAGCTGTAATCGCAGCAAAAGGTGGCGCTACAAAGTATTAACTTAAGGGGGCTGAATAATTTTGCACGCCCAATTTTTCAGTTTTTGATTTGTTAAAAAAGTTTGAAATATAGTTCCACTTCATTGTATCCCACTTGTTGTTGATTCTTCACAAAAAAAATACAGTTTTATATCTTTATGTTTGAAGCCTAAAATGTGGCAAAAGGTCGCAAAGTTCAAGGGGGCCGAATACTTTCGCAAGGCACTGTATATACCACGGCTAAGGGCTGTATCCAGACACTCAGCGTTATGTTGTGCATAAGAACAGCATTTAGCCGTGGGACATTGGCCATATAGCACACACCCCTCGGGCCTTATTGCTTAAGTATAATATCACATGTTCAAACAGATGAAATGATTGTTGACATTGTAACTATAAAACAAATCCCAATAAAAAATATACTTAAAAAAAAGAAGCTTAGTGCTCATAGCCAATAGGCTGCCTGCCACAATGCTCTGGCCCAATCAGTGTGTCAGACTTAGACCCACCTGGAACCCGTCAACCTCCACAGAGTTTCTATCCACTCTCTGTGGAGCTGTTATAAATGACTACCTCCACAGAGTTTCTATCCACTCTGTGTGGAGCTGTTATAAATGACTACATCCACAGAGTTTCTATCCACTCTGTGTGGAGCTGTTATAAATGACTACATCCACAGAGTTTCTATCCACTCTGTGTGGAGCTGTTATAAATGACTACATCCACAGAGTTTCTATCCACTCTGTGTGGAGCTGTTATAAATTACTACCTCCACAGAGTTTCTATCCACTCTGTGTGGAGCTGTTATAAATGACTACATCCACAGAGTTTCTATCCACTCTGTGTGGAGCTGTTATAAATGACTACCACCAGGACTCCTCTACCTGCCTATAGCAGAGGCAGGACACGGGCTCTTTCAGGTTGAGAGAGGGACGGGAGAGAGAGAGAAAGAGAGAGAAAGAAATGGAGGGAAGAAGAGGGAGATAGAGAGAGAGATGGGAGGTTGAAGAGAGAGATAGAAATGGAGGGAAGAAGAGGGAGATAGTGATGAAGAGGGAGATGGAGAAAAGGAGAGAAATTGAGGGATGAAGAGAGAGGGAGAAAAACAGGAAAAGGGTAAGGGAGAACTAGAGAGAGAGAGTGAGAGAAGGGGGATTTGAGAGAGAAAAACAAGAGGCAGAGAGAAGGGAGGATGAAGGGATAGAGAGAAAAACAAGAGGCAGAGAGAAGGGAGGATGAAGGGATAGAGAGAAAAACAAGAGGCAGAGAGAAGGGAGGATGAAGGGATAGAGAGAAAAACAAGAGGCAGAGAGAAGGGAGGATGAAGGGATAGAGAGAAAAACCCAGAGGGTGAAAAGAGGAAGGTGAGATCAATCAGCCTCTCCTCCAGCATGACAGCGTAATCACAGCCAGCGCTGTCTTCAGCTGAAGGATGACATTCTCTCTCTCTCCTGTGACACATCTAAACACTGGGCGGCCATCTTCCCCTCACTTGTGTTCAGCACTTCAATAACCATAGTCACTAAGGATCATATGTGGTTTGAGTTTGTTTTAAGGAAATTAAAAGGGGTGAAAAAATTGCGTCCTTGATAACCGAAATTCTCCTCTCGTTTAGTGGTAACAGGTGCTCCCTAAAGCGACACCAGCACGAGCTCAAATTATAATCAAAACCTCCCGATTGACTGTAATTGCTTTTCTTCCCGCTACTTTAGACCACCGTGCGTGCGTGTGTTTGTTTGTTTCACTATCCTTGTGGGTACCAGAAGTCCTCACACGGATAGTAAAACAAGGAAAATGTGCCTGTCCCCCACAAGGAAAAAGTTTAGGGTTAGGTTTAGGGGTTAGGTTTAGGGTTACAATTCGGGTTAGGGTTAGAATTAAGGTCAGGGTTAGAATTAGAATTAAGGTTAGGTTTAGAATTAAGGTTAGAATTAGAATTAAGGTCAGGGTTAGGATTAGAATTAAGGTCAGGGTTACAATTAGGTTTAAGGTCAAAATTAGGGTTAGGATTAGAATGAAGGTTAGGGTTAAGAGTTAAGGTTACATTTAGGTTAGGGGTTAGGGGTTAGTGGTTAGGGTTAGGGGTTAGTGGTTAGGGTTAGGGGTTAAGGTTACATTTAGGTTAGGGGTTAGGGTTAGGGGTTACATTTAGGTTAGGGGTTAGGGTTAGGGGTTTGGGGTTAAGGTTAGTCTTAGGGTTAAGAGTTGAGGTTACATTTAGGTTAGGGGTTAGTGGTTAGGGGTTAGGGGTTTGGGGTTAGGGGTTAAGGTTACATTTAGGTTAGGGGTTAGGGTTAGGGGTTAGGGTTAGGGTTAGGGGTTAGGGGTTACATTTAGGTTAGGGGTTAGGGTTAGGGGTTTGGGGTTAAGGTTAGTCTTAGGGTTAAGGTCAGAGTTAGATTTAGGGTATAGTTAGGGCAAATAGCATTTTGGATGGGAATCAATTACTTGGTCCCCACAAGGGTAGCAAAACAAACCTGTGTGTGGACACACACACACAGTCTGGCAGCAGTGTTGATAGAGCGAGTGGAACCGACCTGATGCTCTCATTCTCATCAGAAACACTGCCCTGATGGAGATGGTATTTCTCGTCACCCACTGCCTGGCACACACACACAGACACTGCCTGTGATGGAGTGGGCCTATTCCCCGGCCGCTGCCCACAAGAAAGCTGCCAATTGCCCCTTTCTCCAAAGGTAGAATGATAACTTTTCTGTTGAGTACTGTGGTTCACACACACACACACACACACACACACACAGTAAGTCAGTGATGAAGTTCCAGGAAAGAGAGTTTTTCTCCTCTGCTGGGCGTTGAGAAAGTTAAGGTTGTCTGTTAAAAATGTGCAAAGTGGATGGCCTGAAGGAGAACTTTGTCAGGAATTAAACTACACAATGAGTAATATAGATCATCACACAGTCTCTCTCCTGCAGGTCTTGCTTCAGAGACGACCCAGAAGCATGTATTATAAAAGGCAGTGACTCAACCTACACAACCTTTGACCTTGAGAGTGAACCCTTCACCTTACTTCCTGTCAATGTAGCACTGGAGGGGAGACAGTGAGAACAGGGCTTGAACCATTGACCATCATGCTGCAGGCCAAGCACATTACCTCCTGCCCTGTGCCAGTAAGGTCTTGACCCATTAGCAGTGACTATAGTATGCCTACATCAATGCAAAGAACATAGGCAATAGGCCCCAGAATAAACTACATAGGTAAGCATAAAGAAAACGTGGACCCAGTCAACACTGCAGTGCCATTACTTTTAGAGTATTTCCCACTGAGAGAGAATCAATAGAAACAGTTTTAACTCCCAGAGCCATAGTCATTTATCTGTCAGTAATGTCCCCAACCAAAAAAGAGACAGAGCACACACACTTAAACCTGTCCCCTAATCTGATTCCGTCAGATTAGGGGACAGGTTAAGGTGGAACACAGGCCCACACAACAGGATGTAACCACTAATGATTCCGTCAGATTAGGGGACAGGTTAAGGTGGAACACAGGCCCACACAACAGGATGTAACCACTAAGGATTTTTTTTATTAATCCATTTTAGAATACGGCTGTAACGTAACAAAATGTGGAAAAAGTCAAGGGGTCTGAATACTTTCCAAAGGCACTGGGTCCTGAGATCCTAAAAGGTTCTACAGCTGCACCACCGAGAGCATCCTGACCGGTTGCATCACTGCCTGGTATGGCAACTGCTCGGCCTCCGACCGCAAGGCACTTCAGAGGGCAGTGCGTATGGCCCAGTACATCACTGGGGCAAAGCTGCCTGCCATCCAGGACCTCTACACCAGGCGGTAAAGGCCCTAAAATTGTCAAAGACCCCAGCCACCCCAGTCATAGACTGTTCTCTCTACTACCGCATGGCAAGCGGTACCGGAGTGCCAAGTCTTGGACAAAAAGGCTTCTCAACAGTTTTTACTCCCAAGCCATAAAACTCCAACCCCCCCAACCCCTCTTTTACGCTGCTGTTACTCTCTTTTTATCATATATGCATAGTCACTTTAACTATAGTCACTTTAACTATACATTCATGTACATACTACCTCAATTGGCCCGACCAACCAGTGCTCCTGCACATTGTCTAACCGGGCTATCTGCATTGTGTCCCACCACCCGCCAACCCCTCTTTTTACGCTACTGCTACTCTTGTTCATCAAATATGCACAATCATTTTAACCATATCTACATGTACAGTGGGGAGAACAAGTATTTGATACACTGCCGATTTTGCAGGTTTTCCCTAATTACAAAGCATGTAGAGGTCTGTCATTTTTATCATAGTTACACTTCAACTGTGAGAGACGGAATCTAAAATAAAATCCAGAAAATCACATTGTATGATTTTTAAGTAATTATTCTACAATGTAGAAAATAGTAAAAATAAAGAAAAACCCTTGAATGAGCAGGTGTGCCCAAATTTATGACTGGTACTGTAGATACATTTTACACATACATTTTACATATACATTTTACATACACATTTTACATACACATTTTACATACACATTTTGCATATACATTTTACATATACATTTTGCATACATGGTACTTTTATATAAAGCAGTCACATAACAATAATACATTACCAAACATAAACTTTAATCCCACCCCTCAGCCACTCTCAGCCCATCCCACCTATCACCATAGACCTCAGCTCTTTAATCCCGCCCCTCAGCCACTCTCAGCCCATTCCCACCTATCACCATAGACCTCAGCTCTTTAATCCCACCCCTCAGCCACTCTCAGCCCATCCCACCTATCACCATAGACCTCAGCTCTTTAATCCCACCCCTCAGCCACTCTCAGCCCATCCCACCTATCACCATAGACCTCAGCTCTTTAATCCCACCCCTCAGCCACTCTCAGCCCATCCCACCTATCACCATAGACCTCAGCTCTTTAATCCCGCCCCTCAGCCACTCTCAGCCCATCCCACCTATCACCATAGACCTCAGCTCTTTAATCCCGCCCCTCAGCCACTCTCAGCCCATTCCCACCTATCACCATAGACCTCAGCTCTTTAATCCCACCCCTCAGCCACTCTCAGCCCATCCCACCTATCACCATAGACCTCAGCTCTTTAATCCCACCCCTCAGCCACTCTCAGCCCATCCCACCTATCACCATAGACCTCAGCTCTTTAATCCCGCCCCTCAGCCACTCTCAGCCCATCCCACCTATCACCATAGACCTCAGCTCTTTAATCCCACCCCTCAGCCACTCTCAGCCCATCCCACCTATCACCATAGACCTCAGCTCTTTAATCCCGCCCCTCAGCCACTCTCAGCCCATCCCACCTATCACCATAGACCTCAGCTCTTTAATCCCACCCCTCAGCCACTCTCAGCCCATCCCACCTATCACCATAGACCTCAGCTCTTTAATCCCACCCCTCAGCCACTCTCAGCCCATCCCACCACCTGTTCTGGATGTTTTACATACATTTTTAACCTTTCTAATCCAATAGCATCCACAGATTGTGAGCTAAACATGAAAACCTTTCCTACCAGCATTATTATATTATTTATTGACTGACTATGGCTTTCAAAATTGTCCAACACTGTAATTTGTAAGGTTCATTTTAAGGAAATGTTGTGATTTTTTAACCATTCCTGAACCTGTGACCAGAAACAAGCTACATAGGGGCAATACCAGAACAAATGATCTAGTGATTCTGTCTCTTCACAGCAAAATCTACAGAGCTGAGATTGTTGTATGCCCCATATATATGGCATTCTGTTGGTGGCAATAATTGTGTATAATCATTTCAATTGAAAAACACAAAAAGTGTTGAATCGTGTTGTTTTTTGTGTCAGTTCATAAACCATGTGCCATGGAATCACTACATTGAAAATCTCTTCCCATTTATTTTTGGAACCTGTATGGCGCAGCTGTGAAGATTTTTGTCCTCAAATGAAACTGGTATATTTTTCTATTTATGCCAGTTCCTTTCAGCCAATTTGTATCTTTAATATATATATGGCAGGCAAACAAGTTCCCTATCTTCTCCCTTTTCCACCTGCTTCCTCTATTTCTGTGGTAGTGCTGTAATCAGTTGGTTGTAAATTTGGTTTGAAAAGATATTCCCATGTATTTTTCGATAACTGCATGTGACATAACTCCTCCGTTTCTATTCATAATATCATTCATAAATATAATACCAATTCTGTATTTATTTTACCCATAAAGAATGTGTTTTTTTAATGAATCAGCTTATTTGAGTTTGACCATTACATTTGATGTAATATTTGTTCTATATTTTCAAGGAGGATAAAACTGAAATTGTAAGCAGTTTTATGAATGGCTTGTTAAAAAAAGGGGTGATGCTTTAAACAAAGTGTCCTTTTCAATTAGTCGGAAGGGAGAAGGTGTAATCCATATAAAGGCAAAACGGATGAGTCTTTCTACTGGAGAACCATTTTGGGTTTAAGGATCATTTATGTATGAGTGAAGCTTTTAGTGAGAGGTTTAAAGCTTTAATATTTCATTATTTTTAGCCCACCCCCAAAACTCATATTCATTATATAAATAGGCACGTTTAATTTAATCTGTAAGAGTATTATTTCTTGTTTGATTATATAACTACAGTTAGAAACTTGAGGAAAGAACATGTGCATTAGTCTAGTAGTGACACGTTAGTGATTTAAGATAAGTAGCCTAGTGGTTAGAGGCAGGTAGCTTAGTGGTTAGAGGCAGGTAACTTAGTGGTTAGAGGCAGGTAGCCTAGTGGTTAGAGGCAGGTAGTCTAGTGGTTAGAGACAGGTAGCTTAGTGGTTAGAGGCAGGTAGCCTAGTGGTTAGAGACAGGTAGTCTAGTGGTTAGAGACAGGTAGCCTAGTGGTTAGAGGCAGGTAGCCTAGTGGTTAGAGGCAGGTAGCCTAGTGGTTAGAGACAGGTAGTCTAGTGGTTAGAGACAGGTAGCCTAGTGGTTAGAGACAGGTAGCCTAGTGGTTAGAGACAGGTAGCCTAGTGGTTAGAGGCAGGTAGCCTAGTGGTTAGAGGCAGGTAGCCTAGTGGTTAGAGGCAGGTAGCCTAGTGGTTAGAGGCAGGTAGCCTAGTGGTTAGAGACAGGTAGCCTAGTGGTTAGAGACAGGTAGCCTAGTGGTTAGAGGCAGGTAGCCTAGTGGTTAGAGGCAGGGAGGCAGGTAGCCTAGTGGTTAGAGGCAGGTAGCCTAGTGGTAGCCTAGTGGTTAGAGGCAGGTAGCCTAGTGGTTAGAGGCAGGTAGCCTAGTGGAGGCAGGTAGCCTAGTGGTTAGAGGCAGGTAGCCTAGTGGTTAGAGGCAGGTAGCCTAGTGGTTAGAGGCAGGTAGCTTAGTGGTTAGAGGCAGGTAGCCTAGTGGTTAGAGGCAGGTAGCCTAGTGGTTAAAGGCAGGTAGCTTAGTGGTTAGAGGCAGGTAGCTTAGTGGTTAGAGGCAGGTAGCCTCGTGGTTAGAAGCAGGTAGCCTAGTGGTTAGAGGCAGGTAGCCTAGTGGTTAGAGGCAGGGAGGCAGGTAGCCTAGTGGTTAGAGGCAGGTAGCCTAGTGGTTAGAGGCAGGGAGGCAGGTAGCCTAGTGGTTAGAGGCAGGTAGCCTAGTGGTTAGAGGCAGGTAGCCTAGTGGTTCGAGAGTTGGGCCAGTAACTGAAAGGTTGCTGGATCAAATCCCTGAGCTGACAAGGTAAACATCTGTTGTTCTGCCCCTGAACAAGGCAGTTAACCCACCGTTCCTAGGCCGTCATTGAAAATAAGAATTTGTTCTCAACTGACTTTCCTAGTTAAATAAAATAAAAATAACATTTTAAAAAGTGATTCTGAAAAGGCAACCAGTAGTAAATGTGTCCATGTTCAATAGTAATGCAAAAAGTTGAATGTAGGAAATGAAAAAGGATCAGGAACAACTCAGTAGTGATCAGTACTGACACTACACAGGTAAATGGCAGTAGTGATCAGTACTGACACTACACAGGTAAATGGCAGTAGTGATCAGTACTGACACTACACAGGTAAATGGCAGAAGTGATCAGTATTGACACTGCACAGGTAAATGGCAGTAGTGATCAGTACTGACACTACACAGGTAAATGGCAGTAGTGATCAGTACTGACACTACACAGGTAAATGGCAGTAGTGATCAGTACTGACACTACACAGGTAAATGGCAGTAGTGATCAGTACTGACACTACACAGGTAAATGGCAGTAGTGATCAGTACTGACACTACACAGGTAAATGGCAGTAGTGATCAGTACTGACACTACACAGGTAAATGGCAGTAGTGATCAGTACTGACACTACACAGGTAAATGGCAGTAGTGATCAGTACTGACACTGCACAGGTAAATGGCAGTAGTGATCAGTACTGACACTACACAGGTAAATGGCAGTAGTGATCAGTACTGACACTACACAGGTAAATGGCAGTAGTGATCAGTACTGACACTACACAGGTAAATGGCAGAAGGGAAACAGTAGAAATATGGTTGTAATTCAATAGTGAACACGCCGGAATTGAGTAGGAAATAGGAAGTGCTCACAAGTAGTGAAACGTCCCAATTTATCACTAATTACTACATAAATCAATACTGGTTTACTACACATCTCAATAGCAATCAAGTAGTAGTAATTTAGTATTAATGTAGTAGTAATGTAGTAGTAATGTAGCAGTAATGTAGTAGTAATGTAGTAGTAATGTAGTAGTAACGTAGTGGTAATGTAGTAGTAATTTAGTAGTAATGTAGTAGTAATGTAGTAGTAATGTAGTAGCAATCAAGTAGTAGTAATGTAGTAGTAATGTAGTAGCAATCAAGTAGTAGTAATTTAGTAGTAATGTAGTAGTAATGTAGTAGTACTTTCTCATGAGGGGAAGCAGAGAGACATACATACACTCGTGTCTTGATCAGATTTAATTTTACAGACATTTAAAAAGTTATATTAAAACGTGATAAAGTAGATAACAATATAAATGACGTCTTCACTTGAAGGCTCCAGAGGAACTACCCTTTCTTTGTCTATAGTGAAAGAAAAAACAATGACTGATCAGTTCAAATCTGTCCTGCTAGGTCACACATGTCAGTTCTCTGACACAACTGTCAGTCTCCCTCACCTGTCCTTCCTTCCACGCCCCCCGTCGTTGATCCGGTTCTCCCTGCTCCCCTGTTTCCTGGCTCCATGGCTAGGCCTGTCCTCCTCATCCAGCTCTTTAGGGAACAGACTCCGCTCGATTCTGTCTCTTCACAGCAAAATCTACAGAGCTGAGATTGTTGTATGCCCCATATATATGGCATTCTGTTGGTGGCAATAATTGTGTATAATCATTTCAATTGAAAAACACAAAAAGTGTTGAATCGTGTTGTTTTTTGTGTCAGTTCATAAACCATGTGCCATGGAATCACTACATTGAAAATCTCTTCCCATTTATTTTTGGAACCTGTATGGCGCAGCTGTGAAGATTTTTGTCCTCAAATGAAACTGGTATATTTTTCTATTTATGCCAGTTCCTTTCAGCCAATTTGTATCTTTAATATATATATGGCAGGCAAACAAGTTCCCTATCTTCTCCCTTTTCCACCTGCTTCCTCTATTTCTGTGGTAGTGCTGTAATCAGTTGGTTGTAAATTTGGTTTGAAAAGATATTCCCATGTATTTTTCGATAACTGCATGTGACATAACTCCTCCGTTTCTATTCATAATATCATTCATAAATATAATACCAATTCTGTATTTATTTTACCCATAAAGAATGTGTTTTTTTAATGAATCAGCTTATTTGAGTTTGACCATTACATTTGATGTAATATTTGTTCTATATTTTCAAGGAGGATAAAACTGAAATTGTAAGCAGTTTTATGAATGGCTTGTTAAAAAAAGGGGTGATGCTTTAAACAAAGTGTCCTTTTCAATTAGTCGGAAGGGAGAAGGTGTAATCCATATAAAGGCAAAACGGATGAGTCTTTCTACTGGAGAACCATTTTGGGTTTAAGGATCATTTATGTATGAGTGAAGCTTTTAGTGAGAGGTTTAAAGCTTTAATATTTCATTATTTTTAGCCCACCCCCAAAACTCATATTCATTATATAAATAGGCACGTTTGATTTAATCTGTAAGAGTATTATTTCTTGTTTGATTATATAACTACAGTTAGAAACTTGAGGAAAGAACATGTGCATTAGTCTAGTAGTGACACGTTAGTGATTTAAGATAAGTAGCCTAGTGGTTAGAGGCAGGTAGCTTAGTGGTTAGAGGCAGGTAACTTAGTGGTTAGAGGCAGGTAGCCTAGTGGTTAGAGGCAGGTAGTCTAGTGGTTAGAGACAGGTAGCTTAGTGGTTAGAGGCAGGTAGCCTAGTGGTTAGAGGCAGGTAGCCTAGTGGTTAGAGGCAGGTAGCCTAGTGGTTAGAGGCAGGTAGCCTAGTGGTTAGAGGCAGGTAGCCTAGTGGTTAAAGGCAGGTAGCTTAGTGGTTAGAGGCAGGTAGCTTAGTGGTTAGAGGCAGGTAGCCTCGTGGTTAGAAGCAGGTAGCCTAGTGGTTAGAGGCAGGTAGCCTAGTGGTTAGAGGCAGGGAGGCAGGTAGCCTAGTGGTTAGAGGCAGGTAGCCTAGTGGTTAGAGGCAGGGAGGCAGGTAGCCTAGTGGTTAGAGGCAGGTAGCCTAGTGGTTAGAGGCAGGTAGCCTAGTGGTTCGAGAGTTGGGCCAGTAACTGAAAGGTTGCTGGATCAAATCCCTGAGCTGACAAGGTAAACATCTGTTGTTCTGCCCCTGAACAAGGCAGTTAACCCACCGTTCCTAGGCCGTCATTGAAAATAAGAATTTGTTCTCAACTGACTTTCCTAGTTAAATAAAATAAAAATAACATTTTAAAAAGTGATTCTGAAAAGGCAACCAGTAGTAAATGTGTCCATGTTCAATAGTAATGCAAAAAGTTGAATGTAGGAAATGAAAAAGGATCAGGAACAACTCAGTAGTGATCAGTACTGACACTACACAGGTAAATGGCAGTAGTGATCAGTACTGACACTACACAGGTAAATGGCAGTAGTGATCAGTACTGACACTACACAGGTAAATGGCAGAAGTGATCAGTATTGACACTGCACAGGTAAATGGCAGTAGTGATCAGTACTGACACTACACAGGTAAATGGCAGTAGTGATCAGTACTGACACTACACAGGTAAATGGCAGTAGTGATCAGTACTGACACTACACAGGTAAATGGCAGTAGTGATCAGTACTGACACTACACAGGTAAATGGCAGTAGTGATCAGTACTGACACTACACAGGTAAATGGCAGTAGTGATCAGTACTGACACTACACAGGTAAATGGCAGTAGTGATCAGTACTGACACTACACAGGTAAATGGCAGTAGTGATCAGTACTGACACTGCACAGGTAAATGGCAGTAGTGATCAGTACTGACACTACACAGGTAAATGGCAGTAGTGATCAGTACTGACACTACACAGGTAAATGGCAGTAGTGATCAGTACTGACACTACACAGGTAAATGGCAGAAGGGAAACAGTAGAAATATGGTTGTAATTCAATAGTGAACACGCCGGAATTGAGTAGGAAATAGGAAGTGCTCACAAGTAGTGAAACGTCCCAATTTATCACTAATTACTACATAAATCAATACTGGTTTACTACACATCTCAATAGCAATCAAGTAGTAGTAATTTAGTATTAATGTAGTAGTAATGTAGTAGTAATGTAGCAGTAATGTAGCAGTAATGTAGTAGTAATGTAGTAGTAATGTAGTAGTAACGTAGTGGTAATGTAGTAGTAATTTAGTAGTAATGTAGTAGTAATGTAGTAGTAATGTAGTAGCAATCAAGTAGTAGTAATGTAGTAGTAATGTAGTAGCAATCAAGTAGTAGTAATTTAGTAGTAATGTAGTAGTAATGTAGTAGTACTTTCTCATGAGGGGAAGCAGAGAGACATACATACACTCGTGTCTTGATCAGATTTAATTTTACAGACATTTAAAAAGTTATATTAAAACGTGATAAAGTAGATAACAATATAAATGACGTCTTCACTTGAAGGCTCCAGAGGAACTACCCTTTCTTTGTCTATAGTGAAAGAAAAAACAATGACTGATCAGTTCAAATCTGTCCTGCTAGGTCACACATGTCAGTTCTCTGACACAACTGTCAGTCTCCCTCACCTGTCCTTCCTTCCACGCCCCCCGTCGTTGATCCGGTTCTCCCTGCTCCCCTGTTTCCTGGCTCCATGGCTAGGCCTGTCCTCCTCATCCAGCTCTTTAGGGAACAGACTCCGCTCGATTCTGTCTCTTCACAGCAAAATCTACAGAGCTGAGATTGTTGTATGCCCCATATATATGGCATTCTGTTGGTGGCAATAATTGTGTATAATCATTTCAATTGAAAAACACAAAAAGTGTTGAATCGTGTTGTTTTTTGTGTCAGTTCATAAACCATGTGCCATGGAATCACTACATTGAAAATCTCTTCCCATTTATTTTTGGAACCTGTATGGCGCAGCTGTGAAGATTTTTGTCCTCAAATGAAACTGGTATATTTTTCTATTTATGCCAGTTCCTTTCAGCCAATTTGTATCTTTAATATATATATGGCAGGCAAACAAGTTCCCTATCTTCTCCCTTTTCCACCTGCTTCCTCTATTTCTGTGGTAGTGCTGTAATCAGTTGGTTGTAAATTTGGTTTGAAAAGATATTCCCATGTATTTTTCGATAACTGCATGTGACATAACTCCTCCGTTTCTATTCATAATATCATTCATAAATATAATACCAATTCTGTATTTATTTTACCCATAAAGAATGTGTTTTTTTAATGAATCAGCTTATTTGAGTTTGACCATTACATTTGATGTAATATTTGTTCTATATTTTCAAGGAGGATAAAACTGAAATTGTAAGCAGTTTTATGAATGGCTTGTTAAAAAAAGGGGTGATGCTTTAAACAAAGTGTCCTTTTCAATTAGTCGGAAGGGAGAAGGTGTAATCCATATAAAGGCAAAACGGATGAGTCTTTCTACTGGAGAACCATTTTGGGTTTAAGGATCATTTATGTATGAGTGAAGCTTTTAGTGAGAGGTTTAAAGCTTTAATATTTCATTATTTTTAGCCCACCCCCAAAACTCATATTCATTATATAAATAGGCACGTTTAATTTAATCTGTAAGAGTATTATTTCTTGTTTGATTATATAACTACAGTTAGAAACTTGAGGAAAGAACATGTGCATTAGTCTAGTAGTGACACGTTAGTGATTTAAGATAAGTAGCCTAGTGGTTAGAGGCAGGTAGCTTAGTGGTTAGAGGCAGGTAACTTAGTGGTTAGAGGCAGGTAGCCTAGTGGTTAGAGGCAGGTAGTCTAGTGGTTAGAGACAGGTAGCTTAGTGGTTAGAGGCAGGTAGCCTAGTGGTTAGAGGCAGGTAGCCTAGTGGTTAGAGGCAGGTAGCCTAGTGGTTAGAGGCAGGTAGCCTAGTGGTTAGAGGCAGGTAGCCTAGTGGTTAGAGGCAGGTAGCTTAGTGGTTAGAGGCAGGTAGCTTAGTGGTTAGAGGCAGGTAGCCTCGTGGTTAGAAGCAGGTAGCCTAGTGGTTAGAGGCAGGTAGCCTAGTGGTTAGAGGCAGGGAGGCAGGTAGCCTAGTGGTTAGAGGCAGGTAGCCTAGTGGTTAGAGGCAGGGAGGCAGGTAGCCTAGTGGTTAGAGGCAGGTAGCCTAGTGGTTAGAGGCAGGTAGCCTAGTGGTTCGAGAGTTGGGCCAGTAACTGAAAGGTTGCTGGATCAAATCCCTGAGCTGACAAGGTAAACATCTGTTGTTCTGCCCCTGAACAAGGCAGTTAACCCACCGTTCCTAGGCCGTCATTGAAAATAAGAATTTGTTCTCAACTGACTTTCCTAGTTAAATAAAATAAAAATAACATTTTAAAAAGTGATTCTGAAAAGGCAACCAGTAGTAAATGTGTCCATGTTCAATAGTAATGCAAAAAGTTGAATGTAGGAAATGAAAAAGGATCAGGAACAACTCAGTAGTGATCAGTACTGACACTACACAGGTAAATGGCAGTAGTGATCAGTACTGACACTACACAGGTAAATGGCAGCAGTGATCAGTACTGACACTACACAGGTAAATGGCAGAAGTGATCAGTATTGACACTGCACAGGTAAATGGCAGTAGTGATCAGTACTGACACTACACAGGTAAATGGCAGTAGTGATCAGTACTGACACTACACAGGTAAATGGCAGTAGTGATCAGTACTGACACTACACAGGTAAATGGCAGTAGTGATCAGTACTGACACTACACAGGTAAATGGCAGTAGTGATCAGTACTGACACTACACAGGTAAATGGCAGTAGTGATCAGTACTGACACTACACAGGTAAATGGCAGTAGTGATCAGTACTGACACTATACAGGTAAATGGCAGTAGTGATCAGTACTGACACTACACAGGTAAATGGCAGTAGTGATCAGTACTGACACTACACAGGTAAATGGCAGTAGTGATCAGTACTGACACTACACAGGTAAATGGCAGTAGTGATCAGTACTGACACTACACAGGTAAATGGCAGTAGTGATCAGTACTGACACTATACAGGTAAATGGCAGTAGTGATCAGTACTGACACTACACAGGTAAATGGCAGTAGTGATCAGTACTGACACTACACAGGTAAATGGCAGTAGTGATCAGTACTGACACTACACAGGTAAATGGCAGTAGTGATCAGTACTGACACTACACAGGTAAATGGCAGAAGGGAAACAGTAGAAATATGGTTGTAATTCAATAGTGAACACGCCGGAATTGAGTAGGAAATAGGAAGTGCTCACAAGTAGTGAAACGTCCCAATTTATCACTAATTACTACATAAATCAATACTGGTTTACTACACATCTCAATAGCAATCAAGTAGTAGTAATTTAGTATTAATGTAGTAGTAATGTAGTAGTAATGTAGTAGTAATGTAGTAGTAATGTAGTAGTAACGTAGTGGTAATGTAGTAGTAATTTAGTAGTAATGTAGTAGTAATGTAGTAGCAATCAAGTAGTAGTAATTTAGTAGTAATGTAGTAGTAATGTAGTAGTACTTTCTCATGAGGGGAAGCAGAGAGACATAAATACACTCGTGTCTTGATCAGATTTAATTTTAGACATTTAAAAAGTTATATTAAAACGTGATAAAGTAGATAACAATATAAATGACGTCTTCACTTGAAGGCTCCAGAGGAACTACCCTTTCTTTGTCTATAGTGAAAGAAAAAACAATGACTGATCAGTTCAAATCTGTCCTGCTAGGTCACACATGTCAGTTCTCTGACACAACTGTCAGTCTCCCTCACCTGTCCTTCCTTCCACGCCCCCCGTCGTTGATCCGGTTCTCCCTGCTCCCCTGTTTCCTGGCTCCATGGCTAGGCCTGTCCTCCTCATCCAGCTCTTTAGGGAACAGACTCCGCTCGTCAAAGGCAGCCTTCACCACTGCAGGAGGGCACAGAGAGGGAATTTGTATTTCATTTTACCTTTATTTTACCAGGCAAGTCAGTTAAGAACAAATTCTTATTTTCAATGACGGCCTAGGAACAGTGGGTTAATTGCCTGTTCTGGGGCAGAACAACAGATTTGTACCTTGTCAGCTCGGGGATTCGAACTTGCAACTAGTCCAACGCTCTAACCACTAGGCTACCCTGCCGCCCCAATTACATCCCATCTGACACAAAACAACAGACCTGTATTATCTCAAAACTATATATTATCTTAAAACTACTTATTAGTCAAACTTTGTACTGATATTTTTGTATATTCCTTTTCACACCAATAAGGGGCGTACCCTCAGTGTTGGCAGGTAGGGGTGTGAATATTGGGCTGGTTTTGGCGCTATGGTTGAAGTAGCGGTGAGGGTGTATGACGAACTCTGGTCTGGACAGCTCTCTGACAGACTGTACTTCTCCGATACGCAGCCCACTGAACGTACCTACAGAGGGAGTGGAAAACACACACACACACACACAAAACACACACACACAAACACACACAAAACACACACACACACAAAACACACACACACACACACACAAAAACACACACACACACACAAAACACACTGATGACTGTGGGGAAATACACACACACACACACACACACAAAAACACACACACACACAAAACACACTGATGACTGTGGAGAAATACACACACACACAAAACACACAAACACACACACACACACACAAAACACACACACACACACACAAAACACACAAAAAAACACACACAAAACACACACACACACACAAAACACACACATACAAATCTGACTTCAGATGAGAGGAGAATAGAAGGCATGAGAATACAGGAAGGGAACCCATTATCTGAGTCTGGACTTACCAATATCGGTATTCAATGGTGTCTCCCTATGGCCAGGTCGGCTGTCACTCACCCTCAGGCCCTGCCTCTCCCTGTAGCTTCGCCCCAAAATACTACTCGGAGGAGGACAGTCACCGGGAATACTACACATACACACACACACACACATCAGGCACACACACACACACACACACACACACACACACACACACACACACACACACACACACACACACAAATGCAGACATTACATGACATCACGGTGAATTACTAAATGAAAGACAGTATGTCATGTGTTGTTGTATGGTGAATATCTAGTTAGCTACAACCATTCATCTCCTGTGGGTTTTATAGCTGTGTACAGTATGTTCAGTTTATTTGTCTCCTGTGGGTTTTCTAGTTGTGTACAGTATGTTCAGTCTATTTATCTCCCGTGGGTTTTCTAGCTGTGTACAGTATGTTCAGTCTATTTGTCTCCCGTGGATTTTATAGCTGTGTACAGTACAGTCCTTTTCAGGACGGATTACCATCATGAAGTTCAGAATGTCTTGCTGTGACACAGTGGGAACTTACATTGACCCCAGCTCCTCTCTCTCCAGGCCTGTGTTGTCTCCAGTCTCCACGACTGCCCTTCTCTCCTCCCGCATCTTGGGGGGTTGGCTGTCAAACTCAGGGTCTGTACCACTGGGGCTCTGCGGTGACACTGTCCCCTCTCTAGGCTCTCCTTCTCCCACTTGGACAGATCCAGGCCCATCCAAACGCCAGTGCTCCTCCTAAAAGTGTGTGTGTGTGTGGTGGGGGGGGGGTTTAAACTCTTTTTTACAAACACACTTGTAAGGACAGTTTAGTCCGGGTTTCACTTCTGATTCATCAACTACACACCTCCCACATACTGTACACACACTCAGTCAGAGTGATAATCACTGTTTACCAGAGTGATGATCACTGCCTACCAGAGTGATGCCTACCAGAGTGATAATCACTGCCTACCAGAGTGATACTCACTGCCTACCAGAGTGATAATCACTGCCTACCAGAGCGATAATCACTGCCTACCAGAGCGATAATCACTGACTACCAGAGTGATAATCGCTGTCTACCAGAGTGATAATCACTGCCTACCAGAGAGATAATCACTGTCTACCAGATTGATGATCACTGACTACCAGAGTGATGCCTACCAGAGAGATAATCACTGCCTACCAGAGAGATAATCACTGTCTACCAGAGTGATGCCTACCAGAGTGATAATCACTGTCTACCAGAGTGATAATCACTGTCTACCAAAGTGATGCCTACCAGAGTGATAATCACTGCCTACCAGAGTGATAATCACTGCCTAGCAGAGTGCATAAGGTTACTGGGTATGTAAGTCAGTGGTGGTCGGTCCAATTTTAAGGAAGGACAATATTTTTTTTCATGAGCATGGCCTTGTTTCTATTACAGCATGTTGGATGACTCGCATTCATATTCCATTCACCCAGTTCAATGTAACAGCGATAGGTTTAGGCTGCTACATGATACTCAAATTTTCCCTATACTCATCATACGGTTCATATAACCTAACCAATGAATTAAAGTTCACAACGTCAAGAGACAAATTTGAGGCGACAAACAGTGACATTCAATACCGCCTTGCCTGCATCTAGCTGATATAGGGTGTAATCATTAGTCCAACAGTTTTAAATGAGAGTTTCTATTGGACAAATTCAGGTATGTTAATCCCCGTTTTGTTCCGTTTGTTTCCATTTTAAGAAACGTTTTTCAACAGAAATGAATACACCCCTAATCACGCGTAAACACAGTCCACTTTCATATCAGCCACGTTGTATTCCTTCTATGCGCTCTCCTCCTCTCACATTGTCCTTTTGCTTGCAGACTTCAATGCACAAACCGTGCTGTTGAGGATACCGTAGACCATCTTTGCAAAATAGTGTGTATTAATCAATTGATTGGTGACGTGATTATATTTAGTATAGTTTTATCTAAAAAGGGTGTTTTACAATTAAAAATGTTATGAAATTCACTGAGGAGGATGGTCCTACCCTTCCTCCACTGACGTAGATAAGTACCTGTTACACACCTGTGGCTGAGCACACACACACAGACACAAACACACACCTGTCCGAACACGCCCACTGTGTCCCCAGGCAGGTAGCTGAGAGCTACGCTACAGTCTGCAGATGCTGAGAGGAGGAGGAGCCTGCCGCCATGGAGGCACGTCTCCAGGTGAGTTACACAGTCCATGTGTGGGCGGAGACTACCCAGCAATTCTGGAGCCTCATTGGTCACTCCGTTGCTGGGCAGGAGGCAGTATTCCTAATGGACAGGCAGACAAACAAACACGCAGAACAGCTCAACATATAATCACAGACCATTAAAGCAGCTAAAAAGGAAACATCTGGGCCTAGTCTCTCTCCCACCTGTATGCCCCAGGTCTTCAGGGTTCCCTCCATGTCAGCAGTGATCAGGTATCGACCACAGGCGGTCATGGTCATGATGATGGACCCTATGTCTTTATGAGCTGTGAACACAGCAACCAGACCGCTATGGACCGTGTTCCAGAACCGAACCAGACCAGAACCGCCACATGAGGCCAGGTCCGCTCCACCTACAGACCAGAACAGGGCCAGTCCGTGACTAGAATAGCATAATAGAATCACGTATCCTTTCACGGGGGAGTTTACCAAAGTACCATCGCTCACCAACGGTGGCAACGCCCTTACGTCCTGGCAGGAAGAAGAGTCTGGAGACGCCATCACTGCTCTCTGAGTCCTCCTCGCCTTTCACATTACACACTGTAGATATCATTGAAAGGGCGTTTGTGTTAAAGTGTTGTGCAGAGTGTGTGGGGGGGGGTTTAAGTAACAGTACTTTTAGTAGTTAGTTAGACAGGTGGTGTGTCCGTGTGGTTCTGACCCGTCTGAGGCCTGCTGCGTTCTCTCTCAGGATCTGGACGGAGCTTTCTCAGGGCGTTCTCTGTGCTGTTGTTCCACACCGTCAGCTCCCCGTCGTAACTTCCTGTCCACACAGAAAACAGGAACCAAACAGGATATGCACATTACGAAATATCACACATCTCTTCTGCCAACGTTTCCAGAACCTTTCAGAAGCATTTTCCTGGAGGTGCAGTGTGCCATGTCATGATTAAATCAAATTAAATCAAAGTTTATTTGTCACGTGCGCCGAACACAACAGGTGTAGGTAGACCTTACAGTGAAATGCCTACTTACAGGCTCTAACCAACAGTGCAATCTTTAAGTAAAAAAATAGGCATTACACCCTCATAGGGCTTTATTAACAATACCACAACATAGAGTCTGTTCTGCCTGGGCCTGCCAAAACTGATCTGAGTACAGTATTATACAACAAGGTTCCACTGTGTGAGGTGAGGATTCAGGAGGAGCTGATCTGAGTACAGCATTATACAACATGTCTCCTCTGTGTGAGGTGAGGCTTCAGGAGGAGCTGATCAGCAGGAGAGAGAAGGAGCATTAGGAGGAAGATGAGGGAGAAAGAAGGAGGAGCAAGAACAGGGAGAGATAAGGAGGAGGAAGAGGAGGTGGGAGAGATAAGGAGGACATGAAGACTACAGACAGAACTAGTCAACCCCATGCCCATCACATCTACATGAAGACTACAGACAGAACTAGTCAACCCCATGCCCATCACATCTACATGAAGACTACAGACAGAACTAGTCAACCCCATGCCCATCACATCAACATGAAGACTAGAGACAGAACTAGTCAACCCCATGCCCATCACATCTACATGAAGACTAGAGACAGAACTAGTCAACCCCATGCCCATCACATCAACATGAAGACTAGAGACAGAACTAGTCAACCCCATGCCCATCACATCAACATGAAGACTACAGACAGAACTAGTCAACCCCATGCCCATCACATCTACATGAAGACTACAGACAGAACTAGTCAACCCCATGCCCATCACATCAACATGAAGACTAGAGACAGAACTAGTCAACCCCATGCCCATCACATCAACATGAAGACTACAGACAGAACTAGTCAACCCCATGCTCATCACATCTACATGAAGACTACAGACAGAACTAGTCAACCCCATGCCCATCACATCTACATGAAGACTAGAGACAGAACTAGTCAACCCCATGCCCATCACATCTACATGAAGACTAGAGACAGAACTAGTCAACCCCATGCCCATCACATCTACATGAAGACTAGAGACAGAACTAGTCAACCCCATGCCCATCACATCTACATGAAGACTACAGACAGAACTAGTCAACCCCATGCCCATCACATCTACATGAAGACTAGAGACAGAACTAGTCAACCCCATGCCCATCACATCTACATGAAGACTAAAGACAGAACTAGTCAACCCCATGCCCATCACATCTACATGAAGACTAGAGACAGAACTAGTCAACCCCATGCCCATCACATCTACATGAAGACTAGAGACAGAACTAGTCAACCCCATGCCCATCACATCTACATGAAGACTAGAGACAGAACTAGTCAACCCCATGCCCATCACATCTACATGAAGACTAGAGACAGAACTAGTCAACCCCATGCCCATCACATCTACATGAAGACTAGAGACAGAACTAGTCAACCCCATGCCCATCACATCTACATGAAGACTACAGACAGAACTAGTCAACCCCATGCCCATCACATCAACATGAAGACTACAGACAGAACTAGTCAACCCCATGCCCATCACATCTACATGAAGACTAGAGACAGAACTAGTCAACCCCATGCCCATCACATCTACATGAAGACTAGAGACAGAACTAGTCAACCCCATGCCCATCACATCTACATGAAGACTAGAGACAGAACTAGTCAACCCCATGCCCATCACATCTACATGAAGACTAGAGACAGAACTAGTCAACCCCATGCCCATCACATCTACATGAAGACTAGAGACAGAACTAGTCAACCCCATGCCCATCACATCTACATGAAGACTAGAGACAGAACTAGTCAACCCCATGCCCATCACATCTACATGAAGACTAGAGACAGAACTAGTCAACCCCATGCCCATCACATCTACATGAAGACTACAGACAGAACTAGTCAACCCCATGCCCATCACATCTACATGAAGACTACAGACAGAACTAGTCAACCCCATGCTCATCACATCTACATGAAGACTACAGACAGAACTAGTCAACCCCATGCCCATCACATCTACATGAAGACTACAGACAGAACTAGTCAACCCCATGCCCATCACATCAACATGAAGACTACAGACAGAACTAGTCAACCCCATGCCCATCACATCTACATGAAGACTACAGACAGAACTAGTCAACCCCATGCTCATCACATCTACATGAAGACTACAGACAGAACTAGTCAACCCCATGCTCATCACATCTACATGAAGACTACAGACAGAACTAGTCAACCCCATGCCCATCACATCTACATGAAGACTACAGACAGAACTAGTCAACCCCATGCCCATCACATCTACATGAAGACTACAGACAGAACTAGTCAACCCCATGCCCATCACATCTACATGAAGACTACAGACAGAACTAGTCAACCCCATGCCCATCACATCTACATGAAGACTACAGACAGAACTAGTCAACCCCATGCCCATCACATCTACATGAAGACTACAGACAGAACTAGTCAACCCCATGCCCATCACATCAACATGAAGACTACAGACAGAACTAGTCAACCCCATGCCCATCACATCTACATGAAGACTACAGACAGAACTAGTCAACCCCATGCCCATCACATCAACATGAAGACTAGAGACAGAACTAGTCAACCCCATGCCCATCACATCTACATGAAGACTACAGACAGAACTAGTCAACCCCATGCCCATCACATCTACATGAAGACTAGAGACAGAACTAGTCAACCCCATGCCCATCACATCTACATGAAGACTAGAGACAGAACTAGTCAACCCCATGCCCATCACATCTACATGAAGACTAGAGACAGAACTAGTCAACCCCATGCCCATCACATCTACATGAAGACTAGAGACAGAACTAGTCAACCCCATGCCCATCACATCTACATGAAGACTACAGACAGAACTAGTCAACCCCATGCTCATCACATCTACATGAAGACTACAGACAGAACTAGTCAACCCCATGCCCATCACATCTACATGAAGACTAGAGACAGAACTAGTCAACCCCATGCCCATCACATCTACATGAAGACTACAGACAGAACTAGTCAACCCCATGCCCATCACATCTACATGAAGACTACAGACAGAACTAGTCAACCCCATGCCCATCACATCTACATGAAGACTAGAGACAGAACTAGTCAACCCCATGCCCATCACATCAACATGAAGACTAGAGACAGAACTAGTCAACCCCATGCCCATCACATCAACATGAAGACTACAGACAGAACTAGTCAACCCCATGCCCATCACATCTACATGAAGACTACAGACAGAACTAGTCAACCCCATGCCCATCACATCTACATGAAGACTAGAGACAGAACTAGTCAACCCCATGCCCATCACATCTACATGAAGACTACAGACAGAACTAGTCAACCCCATGCCCATCACATCTACATGAAGACTAGAGACAGAACTAGTCAACCCCATGCCCATCACATCTACATGAAGACTAAAGACAGAACTAGTCAACCCCATGCCCATCACATCTACATGAAGACTACAGACAGAACTAGTCAACCCCATGCTCATCACATCTACATGAAGACTACAGACAGAACTAGTCAACCCCATGCCCATCACATCTACATGAAGACTAGAGACAGAACTAGTCAACCCCATGCCCATCACATCTACATGAAGACTAGAGACAGAACTAGTCAACCCCATGCCCATCACATCTACATGAAGACTACAGACAGAACTAGTCAACCCCATGCCCATCACATCTACATGAAGACTACAGACAGAACTAGTCAACCCCATGCCCATCACATCTACATGAAGACTACAGACAGAACTAGTCAACCCCATGCCCATCACATCTACATGAAGACTAGAGACAGAACTAGTCAACCCCATGCCCATCACATCTACATGAAGACTAGAGACAGAACTAGTCAACCCCATGCCCATCACATCTACATGAAGACTACAGACAGAACTAGTCAACCCCATGCTCATCACATCTACATGAAGACTACAGACAGAACTAGTCAACCCCATGCCCATCACATCTACATGAAGACTAGAGACAGAACTAGTCAACCCCATGCTCATCACATCTACATGAAGACTACAGACAGAACTAGTCAACCCCATGCTCATCA
Source organism: Oncorhynchus mykiss (assembly GCF_057628025.1). Lineage (NCBI taxonomy): Eukaryota > Metazoa > Chordata > Actinopteri > Salmoniformes > Salmonidae > Oncorhynchus > Oncorhynchus mykiss. Next base: position 40,710,039 of record NC_143048.1, read on the forward strand.
CATCTACATGAAGACTACAGACAGAACTAGTCAACCCCATGCCCATCACATCTACATGAAGACTACAGACAGAACTAGTCAACCCCATGCTCATCACATCTACATGAAGACTACAGACAGAACTAGTCAACCCCATGCTCATCACATCTACATGAAGACTACAGACAGAACTAGTCAACCCCATGCCCATCACATCTACATGAAGACTACAGACAGAACTAGTCAACCCCATGCCCATCACATCTACATGAAGACTACAGACAGAACTAGTCAACCCCATGCCCATCACATCTACATGAAGACTACAGACAGAACTAGTCAACCATAGAAAAATGTAACACAAAACACTACGGAGGTTTAGGACTTACTTTTCCAGTATTGTCAAGGTACTTATTATGTGGAGGAAAAACCTTGACTTATTATGTCCTTAACCTCTTTTAGGTAAATGAGATGAGAAGATAGTGAAGATAAGAGGAAGAAGACAGAGACCTGCCTGCTTTTGGGGTGAAATAAGAGGATTGGGAGGTAGAGGAACTGGGGCTGCTGTGTCAGGCTGTGATTGTCAGACAGCAGGGAGCGGCCAAGCAGAGCGCAGCACAGAGTGAATATTGATGAGGTGGGTACAGTCCCACAACAGTTAAATGTTCTCCTGCATTCTGATTCTCATGCACACACACACACACACACACACACACACACAGAGAGACGTGAGCACACATGCACATGAGGACACACGCAAGCGCACACACACACACACACACACCATACTTCAGGCCTAAGAGGCAGACTACTCAGGTCCATTTCCCTCTCTGTCACACAGGGAGAGCTAATAAACATACTTTAATCTGGGCATTAGGATAATCCAGGGAGAGAGGGAGGGAGAGAGGGAGAGAGGGAGAGAGGGAGAGAGGGAGAGAGGGAGAGAGGGAGAGAGGGAGAGAGGGAGGGAGGGAGGGAGGGAGGGAGGGAGGGAGGGAGGGAGGGAGGGAGGGAGGGAGGGAGGGAGGGAGGGAGGGAGGGAGGGAGGGAGGGAAAGAGGGAGGTAGGGAGAGAAGGAGGGAGGGAGGGAGGGAGGGAGGGAGGGGTGGAGGCAAGGAGGGAGGGAGAGAAGGAGGGAGGGAGGGAGGGGTGGAGGGAAGGAGGGAGGGGTGGAGGGAAGGAGGGTGGGAGGGAGGGGTGGAGGGAAGGAGGGAGGGAGGGAGAGAAGGAGGGAGGGAGGGAGGGAGGGGTGGAGGGAAGGAGGGAGAGAGAGAAACAGAGTGAAAGAGAGAGGACGGGGAAAAAGGAGACTTAGATAAAGAGCACATTTAGAAACGATTAGGTGGAGAAAGAATGCAGAGTGGGTGAGAGAGCAGCAGAGAGAGAGAGCAGGAAGGAGAGAGAGACAGAAAGAGAGAAAGTGGGAAGGAGAGAGTAATAGAAAGAGAGAAAGTGGGAAGGAGAGAGCGACAGAGAGAGGAAGGAGAGAGCGATAAAGAGGGAAGGAGAGGGCGACAGAGAGAGCAGGAAGGAGAGAGCGACAGAGAGAGCAGGAAGGAGAGAGCGACAGAGAGAGCAGGAAGGAGAGAGCGACAGAGAGAGCAGGAAGGAGAGAGCGACAGAGAGAGAGAGAAAGTGGGAAGGAGAGAGCGACAGAGAGAGAGAAAGTGAGGAGAGAGAGACAGAGAGAGAGAAAGTGAGAAGGAGAGAGAGAGAGAGGGAGAAAGTGGGAAGGAGAGAGAAACAGAGAGAGAGATAAAGTGAGAAGGAGAGAGCGACAGAAAGAGATAAAGTGAGAAGGAGAGAGAGATAAAGTGAGAAGGAGAGAGAGATAAACTGAGAAGGAGAGAGCGACAGAAAGAGAGATAAAGTGAGAAGGAGAGAGAGACAGAAAGAGAGAAAGTGAGAAGGAGATAAATAGTTTTTGAAAGTATCTTGTGACTTCTATTCCCACTAGTCTATTTTTCTTCCATTTCTTTTTATCTGCCCAAAGTGTTCTCTCATGTGCTATTATTTTCCTCTAAAATGTTCCCTCTCCCTCTCTCTTGTTTTCCTTCGCCTTGTACTCATCACTGCAGTGAATCTTTCACAAAGAGTAGCCATTGTGCAAGATTAGTGTAGTCTGTGCTGTACCTCTCAACGGGAACAATGCCACAATATCTCAGAACTATGGCTCTTACAACTGTACTAGTTTAGCTTTGGGAAGACAGGTCTATCTATACGGTACACAGGAGAGATCCAATTCTGTTTCATAATAGACCAACTCTTCAGCCCTCCACACAGCAGAGGCCTCTCTATAGAGATGTGTGTATTCATAAGAGTAAAAAAGTAGGGGTTTAGGGCAGAACCCATTCTATAGGTCTAAGAAGGGGTTTAGAGCAGAACCCATTCTATAGGTCTAAGTAGGGGTTTAGAGCAGAACCCATTCTATAGGTCTAAGTAGGGGTTTAGAGCAGAACCCATTCTATAGGTCTAAGTAGGGGTTTAGAGCAGAACCCATTCTATATGTCTAAGTAGGGGTTTAGAGCAGAACCCATTCTATAGGTCTAAGAAGGGGTTTAGAGCAGAACCCATTCTATAGGTCTAAGTAGGGGTTTAGAGCAGAACCCATTCTATAGGTCTAAGTAGGGGTTTAGAGCAGAACCCATTCTATAGGTCTAAGTAGGGGTTTAGAGCAGAACCCATTCTATAGGTCTAAGTAGGGGTTTAGAGCAGAACCCATTCTATAGGTCTAAGTAGGGTTTAGGGCAGAACCCATTCTATAGGTCTAAGTAGGGCTTAGAGCAGAACCCATTCTATAGGTCTAAGTAGGGTTTAGAGCCGAACCCATTCTATAGGTCTAAGTAGGGGTTTAGAGCCGAACCCATTCTATAGGTCTAAGTAGGGGTTTAGAGCAGAACCCGAGCAGGAAGGAGAGAGCGACAGAGAGGGAGAAAGTGGGAAGGAGAGAGAGACAGAGAGAGAGAAAGTGGGAAGAAGAGAGCGACAGAGAGAGAGAAAGTGGGAAGGAGAGAGTGACAGAGAGAGAGAAAGTGGGAAGGAGAGAGCGACAGAGAGAGAGAAAGTGGGAAGGAGAGAGCGACAGAGAGAGAGAAAGTGGGAAGGAGAGAGCGACAGAGAGAGAGAAAGTGGGAAGGAGAGAGAGACAGAGAGAGAAAGTGGGAAGGAGAGAGAGACAGAGAGAGAGAAAGTGGGAAGGAGAGAGCGACAGAGAGAGAGAAAGTGGGAAGGAGAGAGCGACAGAGAGAGAGAAAGTGGGAAGGAGAGAGCGACAGAGAGATAGAAAGTGGGAAGGAGAGAGCGACAGAGAGAGAGAAAGTGGGAAGGAGAGAGCGACAGAGAGAGAGAAAGTGGGAAGGAGAGAGCGACAGAGAGAGAGAAAGTGGGAAGGAGAGAGCGACAGAGAGAGAGAAAGTGGGAAGGAGAGAGCGACAGAAAGAGAGATAAAGTGAGAAGGAGAGAGCGACAGAAAGAGAGATAAAGTGAGAAGGAGAGAGAGACAGAAAGAGAGAAAGTGAGAAGGGGAGAGAGACAGAGAGAGAGAAAGTGGGAAGGAGAGAGCGACAGAGAGAGAGAAAGTGAGAAGGAGACAGAGACAGAAAGAGAGAAAGTGAGAAGGAGAGAGCGACAGAGAGAGAGAAAGTGGGAAGGAGAGAGCGACAGAGAGAGAGAGAAAGTGGGAAGGAGAGAGCGACAGAGAGAGAGAAAGTGGGAAGGAGAGAGAGACAGAGAGAGAGAAAGTGGGAAGGAGAGAGAGACAGAGAGAGAGAAAGTGGGAAGGAGAGAGCGACAGAGAGAGAGAAAGTGAGAAGGAGAGAGAGACAGAAAGAGAGAAAGTGAGAAGGAGAGAGAGACAGAAAGAGAGAAAGTGAGAAGGAGATAAATCGTTTTTGAAAGTATCTTGTGACTTCTATTCCCACTAGTCTATTTTCTTCCATTTCTTTTTATCTGCCCAAAGTGTTCTCTCATGTGCTATTATTTTCCTCTAAAATGTTCCCTCTCCCTCTCTCTTGTTTTCCTTCGCCTTGTACTCATCACTGCAGTGAATCTTTCAACAGAGTAGCCATTGTGCAAGATTAGTGTAGTCTGTGCTGTACCTCTCAACGGGAACAATGCCACAATATCTCAGAACTATGGCTCTTACAACTGTACTAGTTTAGCTTTGGGAAGACACGTCTATCTATACGGTACACAGGAGAGATCCAATTCTGTTTCATAATAGACCAACTCTTCAGCACTCCACACAGGAGAGGCCTCTCTATAGAGATGTGTGAATTCATAAGAGTAAAAAAGTAGGGGTTTAGGGCAGAACCCATTCTATAGGTCTAAGAAGGGGTTTAAAGCGGAACCCATTCTATAGGTCTAAGTAGGGGTTTAGAGCAGAACCCATTCTATAGGTCTAAGTAGGGGTTTAGAGCAGAACCCATTCTATAGGTCTAAGTAGGGGTTTAGAGCAGAACCCATTCTATAGGTCTAAGTAGGGTTTAGAGCAGAACCCATTATATAGGTCTAAGTAGGGGTTTAGAGCAGAACCCATTCTATAGGTCTAAGTAGGGGTTTAGAGCAGAACCCATTCTATAGGTCTAAGTAAGGTTTAGAGCAGAATCCTCCAGATAAGAACCAGCATCTCAAAGCTCCCGGATGTTAATGGAGGATTAGTGCAGTTAACATTCAGATTGATCTCCAAATCATTCTGGCGGGGTATTCTCTGAGGGTAAGCATTAGTGCTTAATGGTAGTCATGTTGAGCAGTCAGAGTTGAGCCTGAGTTCAGGCCTCCGCTGGGTGTGCCTGTGGGCCTGACAGGAAGATAACACACACACACAGCAGAGAGAGCGTGGGAGCTCCGTGCCTGATAACACACACACACACACACACAGCAGAGAGAGCGTGGGAGATCCGTGCCTGATAACACACACACACACACACACACAGCAGAGAGAGCTCCGTGCCTGATAACACACACACACACACACACACACACACACACACAGCAGAGAGAGCTCCGTGCCTTTGATAACTCCACCATCCACTTAAATGAACAGATATTATTTTACTTCAGTGGATTTCTTCTCTATTTCTCTCCTCCTGTTGCTTGAGTGGACAATCTTTCATTCTAACACACAGAGACACACAAATATACACATACACACATACCTGTGACAAGGGTTTGAGGGGGCAGGAATGCGGCACACAGGACGTCATCGTTATGCTGAACTCCTCCCTTCCACTCAGAGGGCTGAACAAAGAACTGAGAGAACGAGGGCAGTCTGAACACTGTTAACATCCTGCAGAGAGCAGGGGGGAGGTGATGGAGAGAGAGAGGGGGGGCGACGGAGAGAGAGAGGGGGGGTGATGGAGAGAGAAAGGGGGTGATGGAGAGAGAGAGAGAGGGGGGTGACGGAGAGAGAGGGGGGGTGACGGAGAGAGAGAGGGGGTGATGGAGAGAGAGAGGGGGGGGCGACGGAGAGAGAGAGGGGGGGTGATGGAGAGAGAAAGGGGCTGATGGAGAGAGAGAGAGAGGGGGGTGATGGAGAGAGAGAGGGGGGGTGATGGAGAGAGAGGGGGGGTGATGGAGAGAGAGAGAGGGGGGTGATGGAGAGAGAGAGAGGGGGGGTGATGGAGAGAGAGAGAGGGGGGTGATGGAGAGAGAGAGAGGGGGTGATGAGTGAGAGAGAGGGGTGATGGAGAGAGAGAGGGGGGGTGATGGAGTGAGAGAGAGGGGTGATGGAGTGAGAGAGAGGGGTGATGGAGTGAGAGAGAGGGGTGATGGAGAGAGAGGGGGGTGATGGAGAGAGAAGGGGGGTGACGGAGAGAGAGAGGGGGGGTGATGGAGAGAGAAAGGGGGTGATGGAGAGAAAGAGAGAGGGGGTTGATGGAGAGAGAGAGAGAGGGGTGATGGAGTGAGAGGGGGGGGGTGATGGAGTGAGAGAGAGGGGTGATGGAGTGAGAGAGAGGGGTGATGGAGTGAGAGAGAGGGGTGATGGAGTGAGAGAGAGGGGTGATGGAGTGAGAGAGAGGGGTGATGGAGAGAGAGGGGGGGTGATGGAGAGAGAGGGGGGGTGATGAGTGAGAGAGTGGGGTTATGGAGAGAGAGAGGGGGGGTGGTGGAGAGAGAGGGGGGGTGATGGAGAGAGAGGGGGGTGATGGAGAGAGAGAGAGGGGGTGATGGAGTGAGAGAGAGGGGTGATGGAGAGAGAGAGGGGGGTGATGAGTGAGAGAGAGGGGTGATGAGAGAGAGAGAGGGGTGACGGAGAGAGAGAGGGGGTGATGAGAGAGAGAGAGGGGTGACGGAGAGAGAGAGGGGGTGATGGAGAGAGAGAGAGAGAGACAGAGAGTGACTGATGTAAAACTGGGATAAACGCCAACGTTCTGTACATTACCTTGGAAAGAACTCCACAAAGGGACCCTGCTCCGCATCATCCATTACTCACAGAACGTTAGCGTTTATCCCTTACATATCACACTGTTATAACTACTGTTCCTGGGTCTGTCGTTAACACTCTGTTATAACTACTGTTCCTGGGTTTGTCATTAACACTCTGTTATAACTACTGTTCCTGGGTCTGTCGTTAACACTCTGTTATAACTTTTGTTCCTGACTGACATAAAGACAGACATAAAGACAGACAGACATAAAGACTGACTGACTGACTGACTGACTGTCTGACTGACTGACTGACTGAAATAAAGACAGACTGACTGACTGACATAAAGACAGACTGACTGACTGACATAAAGACAGACTGACTGACTGACATAAAGACAGACTGACTGACTGACATAAAGACAGACTGACTGACTGGCATAAAGACAGACTGACTGACTGACATAAAGACTGACTGACTGACTGACATAAAGACTGACTGACTGACTGACTGAAATAAAGACAGACTGACTGACTGACATAAAGACAGACTGACTGACTGACATAAAGACAGACTGACTGACTGACTGATATAAAGACAGACTGACAGACTGACATAAAGACAGACTGACAGACTGACATGAAGACAGACTGACTGACTGACATAAAGACAGACTGACTGACATAAAGACAGACTGACTGACTGACATGAAGACAGACTGACTGACTGACATGAAGACAGACTGACTGACTGACTGACTGACATGAAGACAGACTGACTGACTGACTGACTGACATGAAGACAGACTGACTGACTGACTAACTGACATGAAGACAGACTGACTGACAGACTGACATGAAGACAGACTGACTGACTGACTGACTGATATGAAGACAGACTGACTGACAGACTGACATAAAGACAGACTGACTGACATGAAGACAGACTGACTGACTGACATAAAGACAGACTGACTGACTGACATAAAGACAGACTGACTGACTGACTGACATGAAGACAGACTGACTGACAGACTGACATACAGACAGACTGACTGACATGAATACAGACTGACTGTGTCACGCCCTGACAGTAGAGAACCCTTGTTTCTCTATGGTGTAGTAAGTCAGGGCGTGACTAGGGGGTATTCTAGTATATAATTTCTATGTTGTGTTCTAGTTTATATTTTCTATGTTGGTGTTTTGATTCCCAATTAGGGGCATTTGGTAATTGTTCTCTCTAATTGGGGATCATATTTAAGTAGCTATTTTTCCTACCTGTGTTTGTGGGATATTGTTTTTTGTTTGTGCATGTGCACCACGTAGTCACGTTTCGTTGTTTGTTTATTGTTCGTAATAATGGAGGACAGCGACGACGCCAGGGTTCGCGTCCACAGAAAGCCCAAGGACAACCCCAAGATTTTATGGAGGGGGCACAAGGGGTGGCCGGCTGAGCCGCGGGAAGAGCCAGAGCACAAGGAGCAGGCGATAGAGATGTGGTCAGTCGACCCAAGGAGAGTGCCAGAGCCCGCATGGGAGTCAATGGAACAGTGTGAGGAAGGATACCGGAGAATGAAGTTGGCTAGGATTATGGAGTTGGATTGGAGAATGGAGTTGGCTAGGAGTATGGAGTTGGCTAGGAGTATGGAGTTGGCTTGGATAATGGAGTTGGCTAGGAGTATGGAGTTGGCTTTTAGAATGGAGTTGGCTAGGAGTATAGAGTAGGCTAGGAGTATGGAGTTGGCTAGGAGAATGGAGTTGGCTAGGAGTATGCGGCAGCGCAAGTATGGAGTTGGCTAGGAGTATGGAGTTGGCTTTTAGAATGGAGTTGGCTAGGAGTATGGAGTTGGCTAGGAGTATGGAGTTGGCTAGGAGTATGGAGTTGGCTAGGAGTATGGAGTTGGCTTGGAGAATGGAGTTGGCTAGGAGTATGGAGTTGGCTAGGAGTATGGAGTTGGCTAGGAGTATGGAGTTGGCTAGGAGTATGGAGTTGGCTAGGAGTATGGAGTTGGCTAGGAGTATGGCGTTGGCTTGGAGAATGGAGTTGGCTAGGAGTATGGAGTTGGCTAGGAGTATGGAGTTGGCTTGGAGAATGGAGTTGGCTAGGAGTATGGAGTTGGCTAGGAGTATGGAGTTGGCTAGAAGTATGGAGTTGGCTAGGAGTATGGAGTTGGCTAGGAGTATGGAGTTGGCTAGGAGTATGGAGTTGGCTAGGAGTATGGAGTTGGCTTGGAGAATGGAGTTGGCTTGGAGAATGGAGTTGGCTAGGAGTATGGAGTTGGCTTGGAGAAAGGAGTTGGCTAGGAGTATGGAGTTGGCTAGGAGTATGGAGTTGGCTTGGAGAATGGAGTTGGCTAGGAGAATGGAGTTGGCTAGGAGTATGGAGTTGGCTAGGAGAATGGAGTTGGCTAGGAGAATGGAGTTGGCTAGGAGTATGCAGCAGCGCCAGTATGGAGTTGGCTAGGAGAATGGAGTTGGCTAGGAGTATGGAGTTGGCTAGGAGTATGGAGTTGGCTAGGAGTATGGAGTGGGCTAGGAGAATGGAGTTGGCTAGGAGAATGGAGTTGGCTAGGAGTATGCGGCAGCGCCAGCGTGCTGAAAAGTGGGTCATCAGTCCGGTGCCATATGTGACGGCTCCACGCACCAGATCTCCAGTTCGCCTCCTCAGCCCGCTATGTCCTGTACCGGTTCCTCGCACTCGCCATGAGGAGCGTGTGGTCAGTCCGCTACCAAAGACACCCCAAGATTATCATTTTTTGGGGTGGGGGGGTGGCCACATGGAGCTGGCAGTCGAGCAGTGGAGAGTGCCAGAGCCTGTGTGGGAGTCGGAGGAGGAATTCGATTAAAGATTCCGGAGAGAGATGGTAGCGATGAGAATGCTGCAGCACACTCATCCTGAACTGCGTGTCCCCAGTCCGGCACGTCTTGTGCCAGCTCCCCGCACTCTCCCTGAAGGGCCAGAGACCATCAGGGAGACGATGGAGAAGTTGGGAGAGAGAGAGAGAGAGAGAGAGAGAGGAGAGAGATGTTGTGCAAGTGTGTTCTGCTCAACATTCGATCCGGTTAGCAGTCTGGTGAAACCTGTACCGGCTCCACACATCTGGACTCCAGTGCGCCTCCCCAGTCCGGTACGTCCTGTGTCTTCTCCCAGCACTCGCCCGGAAGTGTGTGTCACCAGTCCGGTGCCACCTGTACCGGCTCTACGCACTAGGCCTCCAGTGCGCATTCACGGTCCAGAGCTTCCGGTGACGGTTCCCAGTCCAGAGCTTCCGGCAACGGTTCCCAGTCCAGAGCTTCCGGCAAAGGTTCCCAGTCCAGAGCTTCCGGCAAAGGTTCCCAGTCCAGAGCTTCTGGCGACGGTCCGGAATCTCCTGCGATGGTCCACGTTCCGGAACCTCCTGCGACGGTCCACGGTCCGGAACCTCCTGCGACGGTCCGGAACCTCCTGCAACGGTCCACGGTCCAGAGCTTCCAGGAAAGGCGGCCAGTCCTGAGCAGGAGCCTTCCTCTGCGCCGGTGTCCAGTCCAGCTCCAAGGCGGGAGCCATCCTCTGCACCGGTGGCCAGTCCAGGCATGGCGTACAGCCCGGCGCCATGGTCTGATCCGGGGTCTGGGGGGGGCTACGACCCGCACCGGAGCCCCCACCAAACCCCCTCCCATTTTGTTTCAGGTTTTGCGGCCAGAGTCCGCACCTTTGGGGGGGTACTGTCACGCCCTGACCATAGAGAGACCTTGTTTCTCTATGGTGTAGTAGGTCAGGGCGTGACTAGGGGGTATTCTAGCTTATAATTTCTATGTTGTGTTCTAGTTTATATTTTCTATGTTGGTGTTTTGTATGATTCCCAATTAGAGGCAGCTGGTTCTCTCTAATTGGGGATCATATTTAAGTAGCTTTTTTTCACACCTGTGTTTGTGGGATATTGTTTTGTGTTTGTGCACCACGTAGTCACGTTTCGTTGTTCGTTTATTGATTTATTGTTTTTGCTTTAAGTTTCACTTTGAATTAAATATGTGGAACTCTGCTGCGCCTTGGTCCCGTTCTTACGGCAACCGTGACAGACTGACTGACAGACATGACTGTTGAATGTCAGAAATTAGGTCTTAGAGGGACACACCTCTCCCAGCCCATGACCAGCACGGTTCTCTTCAGCACTAGAACCTGGGAGATGTCCACGGCCTGGTCCCGGCCTGCATTCAGCCTGTGGTGACAGTGCCCGTTAAAGTCCCAGATCTAGAACCACACAGTTAGAACCACAGAGTTAGAACCAAGAAATACAGATCTAGAACCTAGAACAGACACCCCATCAAATTGACACCACCAGGTTAACATCCAAAACCAGGAGTCAAGGGGACAGAGACATTTACCACTGAGACAGACACCTTAACAAACATAAAGAGACGGAGACATTTACCATTGAGACAGACACCCTGACAAACATAAAGAGACATTTACCACTGAGACAGACACCCTGACAAACATAAAGAGACAGAGACATTTACCACTGAGACAGACACCCTGACAAACATAAAGAGACAGACATTTAAAACTGAGACAGACACCCTGACAAACATAAAGAGACATTTACCACTGAGACAGACACCCTGACAAAGATAAAGAGACATTTACCACTGAGACAGACACCCTGACAAACTTAAAGAGACATTTACCACTGAGACAGACACCCTGACAAAGATAAAGAGACATTTACCACTGAGACAGACACTCTGACAAACATAAAGAGACAGAGACATTTACCACTGAGACAGACACCCTGACAAACATAAAGAGACATTTACCACTGAGACAGACACCCTGACAAAGATAAAGAGACATTTACCACTGAGACAGACACCCTGACAAACATAAAGAGACAGACATTTAAAACTGAGACAGACACCCTGACAAACATAAAGAGACATTTACCACTGAGACAGACACCCTGACAAAGATAAAGAGACATTTACCACTGAGACAGACACCCTGACAAAGATAAAGAGACATTTACCACTGAGACAGACACCCTGACAAACATAAAGAGACATTTACCACTGAGACAGACACCCTGACAAACATAAAGAGACAGAGACATTTACCACTGAGACAGACACCCTGACAAACATAAAGAGACATTTACCACTGAGACAGACGCCCTGACAAACATAAAGAGACAGAGACATTTACCACTGAGACAGACACCCTGACAAACATAAAGAGACATTTACCACTGAGACAGACACCCTGACAAACATAAAGAGACAGAGACATTTACCACTGAGACAGACACCCTGACAAACATAAAGAGACAGAGACATTTACCACTGAGACAGACACCCTGACAAACATAAAGAGACATTTACCACTGAGACAGACACCCTGACAAAGATAAAGAGACATTTACCACTGAGACAGACACCCTGACAAAGATAAAGAGACATTTACCACTGAGACAGACACCCTGACAAACATAAAGAGACATTTACCACTGAGACAGACACCCTGACAAAGATAAAGAGACATTTACCACTGAGACAGACACCCTGACAAACATAAAGAGACAGAGACATTTACCACTGAGACAGACACCCTGACAAAGATAAAGAGACATTTACCACTGAGACAGACACCCTGACAAACATAAAGAGACATTTACCACTGAGACAGACACCCTGACAAAGATAAAGAGACATTTACCACTGAGACAGACACCCTGACAAAGATACTGAGACAGACACCCTGACAAAGATAAAGAGACATTTACCACTGAGACAGACACCCTGACAAACATAAAGAGACATTTACCACTGAGACAGACACCCTGACAAAGATAAAGAGACATTTACCACTGAGACAGACACCCTGACAAACTTAAAGAGACAGAGACATTTACCACTGAGACAGACACCCTGACAAACATAAAGAGACATTTACCACTGAGAGAGACACCCTGACAAACATAAAGAGACAGAGACATTTACCACTGAGACAGACACCCTGACAAAGATAAAGAGACATTTACCACTGAGACAGACACCCTGACAAACATAAAGAGACATTTACCACTGAGACAGACACTCTGACAAACATAAAGATACATTTACCACTGAGACAGACACCCTGACAAACATAAAGAGACATTTACCACTGAGACAGACACCCTGACAAAGATAAAGAGACATTTACCACTGAGACAGACACCCTGACAAACTTAAAGAGACATTTACCACTGAGACAGACACCCTGACAAACATAAAGAGACAGAGACATTTACCACTGAGACAGACACCCTGACAAAGATAAAGAGACATTTACCACTGAGACAGACACCCTGACAAACATAAAGAGACATTTACCACTGAGACAGACACCCTGACAAACATAAAGAGACAGAGACATTTACCACTGAGACAGACACCCTGACAAACATAAAGAGACATTTACCACTGAGACAGACACCTTAACAAACATAAAGAGACAGAGACATTTACCACTGAGACAGACACTCTGACAAACATAAAGAGACATTTACCACTGAGACAGACACCCTGACAAACATAAAGAGACAGAGACATTTACCACTGAGACAGACACCCTGACAAAGATAAAGAGACATTTACCACTGAGACAGACACCCTGACAAAGATAAAGAGACATTTACCACTGAGACAGACACCCTGACAAAGATAAAGAGACATTTACCACTGAGACAGACACCCTGACAAAGATAAAGAGACATTTACCACTGAGACAGACACCCTGACAAAGATAAAGAGACATTTACCACTGAGACAGACACCCTGACAAAGATAAAGAGACATTTACCACTGAGACAGACACCCTGACAAAGATAAAGAGACATTTACCACTGAGACAGACACCCTGACAAACATAAAGAGACATTTACCACTGAGACAGACACCCTGACAAAGATAAAGAGACATTTACCACTGAGACAGACACCCTGACAAACTTAAAGAGACAGAGACATTTACCACTGAGACAGACACCCTGACAAACATAAAGAGACATTTACCACTGAGAGAGACACCCTGACAAACATAAAGAGACAGAGACATTTACCACTGAGACAGACACCCTGACAAAGATAAAGAGACATTTACCACTGAGACAGACACCCTGACAAACATAAAGAGACATTTACCACTGAGACAGACACTCTGACAAACATAAAGATACATTTACCACTGAGACAGACACCCTGACAAACATAAAGAGACATTTACCACTGAGACAGACACCCTGACAAAGATAAAGAGACATTTACCACTGAGACAGACACCCTGACAAACTTAAAGAGACATTTACCACTGAGACAGACACCCTGACAAACATAAAGAGACAGAGACATTTACCACTGAGACAGACACCCTGACAAAGATAAAGAGACATTTACCACTGAGACAGACACCCTGACAAACATAAAGAGACATTTACCACTGAGACAGACACCCTGACAAACATAAAGAGACAGAGACATTTACCACTGAGACAGACACCCTGACAAACATAAAGAGACATTTACCACTGAGACAGACACCTTAACAAACATAAAGAGACAGAGACATTTACCACTGAGACAGACACTCTGACAAACATAAAGAGACATTTACCACTGAGACAGACACCCTGACAAACATAAAGAGACAGAGACATTTACCACTGAGACAGACACCCTGACAAAGATAAAGAGACATTTACCACTGAGACAGACACCCTGACAAAGATAAAGAGACATTTACCACTGAGACAGACACCTTAACAAACATAAAGAGACAGAGACATTTACCACTGAGACAGACACCCTGACAAACATGAAGAGACATTTACCACTGAGACAGACACCCTGACAAACATAAAGATACATTTACCACTGAGACAGACACCCTGACAAACATAAAGAGACATTTACCACTGAGACAGACACCTTAACAAACATAAAGAGACAGAGACATTTACCACTGAGACAGACACCCTGACAAACATAAAGAGACATTTACCACTGAGACAGACACCTTAACAAACATAAAGAGACAGAGACATTTACCACTGAGACAGACACCCTGACAAACATAAAGAGACAGAGACATTTACCACTGAGACAGACACCCTGACAAAGATAAAGAGACATTTACCACTGAGACAGACACCCTGACAAACATAAAGAGACAGAGACATTTACCACTGAGACAGACACCCTGACAAACATAAAGAGACAGAGACATTTACCACTGAGACAGACACCCTGACAAACATAAAGAGACATTTACCACTGAGACAGACACCCTGACAAACATAAAGAGACAGAGACATTTACCACTGAGACAGACACCCTGACAAAGATAAAGAGACATTTACCACTGAGACAGACACCCTGACAAACATAAAGAGACAGAGACATTTACCACTGAGACAGACACCCTGACAAAGATAAAGAGACATTTACCACTGAGACAGACACCCTGACAAAGATAAAGAGACATTTACCACTGAGACAGACACCCTGACAAAGATAAAGAGACATTTACCACTGAGACAGACACCCTGACAAACATAAAGAGAGATTTACCACTGAGACAGACACCCTGACAAACTTAAAGAGACAGAGACATTTACCACTGAGACAGACACCCTGACAAACATAAAGAGACATTTACCACTGAGACAGACACCCTGACAAACATAAAGAGACAGAGACATTTACCACTGAGACAGACACCCTGACAAAGATAAAGAGACATTTACCACTGAGACAGACACCCTGACAAACATAAAGAGACATTCACCACTGAGACAGACACCCTGACAAACATAAAGAGACAGAGACATTTACCACTGAGACAGACACCCTGACAAACATAAAGAGACAGAGACATTTACCACTGAGACAGACACCCTGACAAAGATAAAGAGACATTTACCACTGAGACAGACACCCTGACAAACATAAAGAGACATTTACCACTGAGACAGACACTCTGACAAACATAAAGAGACATTTACCACTGAGACAGACACCTTAACAAACATAAAGAGACAGAGACATTTACCACTGAGACAGACACCCTGACAAACATAAAGAGACATTTACCACTGAGACAGACACCCTGACAAACATAAAGATACATTTACCACTGAGACAGACACCCTGACAAACATAAAGAGACATTTACCACTGAGACAGACACCTTAACAAACATAAAGAGACAGAGACATTTACCACTGAGACAGACACCCTGACAAACATAAAGAGACAGAGACATTTACCACTGAGACAGACACCCTGACAAAGATAAAGAGACATTTACCACTGAGACAGACACCCTGACAAAGATAAAGAGACATTTACCACTGAGACAGACACCCTGACAAAGATAAAGAGACATTTACCACTGATACAGACACCCTGACAAAGATAAAGAGAAATTTACCACTGAGACAGACACCCTGACAAACATAAAGAGACATTTACCACTGAGACAGACACCCTGACAAACATAAAGAGACAGAGACATTTACCACTGAGACAGACACCCTGACAAACATAAAGAGACAGAGACATTTACCACTGAGACAGACACCATGAAAAACATAAAGAGACATTTACCACTGAGACAGACACCCTGACAAACATAAAGAGACAGAGACATTTACCACTGAGACAGACACCCTGACAAAGATAAAGAGACATTTACCACTGAGACAGACACCCTGACACACATAAAGAGACATTTACCACTGAGACAGACACCCTGACAAACATAAAGAGACAGAGACATTTACCACTGAGACAGACACCCTGACAAAGATAAAGAGACATTTACCACTGAGACAGACACCCTGACAAAGATAAAGAGACATTTACCACTGAGACAGACACCCTGACAAACATAAAGAGACAGAGACATTTACCACTGAGACAGACACCCTGACAAACATAAAGAGACATTTACCACTGAGACAGACACCTTAACAAACATAAAGAGACAGAGACATTTACCACTGAGACAGACACCCTGACAAAGATAAAGAGACAGAGACATTTACCACTGAGACAGACACCCTGACAAAGATAAAGAGACATTTACCACTGAGACAGACACCCTGACAAACATAAAGAGAAATTTACCACTGAGACAGACACCCTGACAAACATAAAGAGACAGAGACATTTACCACTGAGACAGACACCCTGACAAACATAAAGAGACAGAGACATTTACCACTGAGACAGACACCCTGACAAACATAAAGAGACATTTACCACTGAGACAGACACCTTAACAAACATAAAGAGACAGAGACATTTACCACTGAGACAGACACCCTGACAAACATAAAGAGACATTTACCACTGAGACAGACACCCTGACAAACATAAAGAGACATTTACCACTGAGACAGACATCTTAACAAACATAAAGAGACAGAGACATTTACCACTGAGACAGACACCCTGACAAACATAAAGAGACATTTACCACTGAGACAGACACCCTGACAAACATAAAGAGACATTTACCACTGAGACAGACACCCTGACAAACATAAAGAGACATTTACCACTGAGACAGACACCCTGACAAACATAAAGAGACAGAGACATTTACCACTGAGACAGACACCTTAACAAACATAAAGAGACAGAGACATTTACCACTGAGACAGACACCCTGACAAAGATAAAGAGACATTTACCACTGAGACAGACACCCTGACAAACATAAAGAGACAGAGACATTTACCACTGAGACAGACACCCTGACAAACATAAAGAGACAGACATTTAAAACTGAGACAGACACCCTGACAAACATAAAGAGACATTTACCACTGAGACAGACACCTTAACAAACATAAAGAGACATTTACCACTGAGACAGACACCCTGACAAACATAAAGAGACAGAGACATTTACCACTGAGACAGACACCCTGACAAACATAAAGAGACATTTACCACTGAGACAGACACCCTGACAAACATAAAGAGACAGAGACATTTACCACTGAGACAGACACCCTGACAAACATAAAGAGACATTTACCACTGAGACAGACACCCTGACAAAGATAAAGAGACATTTACCACTGAGACAGACACTCTGACAAACATAAAGAGACAGAGACATTTACCACTGAGACAGACACCCTGACAAACATAAAGAGAGATTTACCACTGAGACAGACACCCTGACAAACATAAAGAGACATTTACCACTGAGACAGACACCCTGACAAAGATAAAGAGACATTTACCACTGAGACAGACACTCTGACAAACATAAAGAGACAGAGACATTTACCACTGAGACAGACACCCTGACAAACATAAAGAGACAGACACCAACTCTAAACTAACAGAAGGACAGACACCAACTCTAGACTAACAGAATGACAGACACCAACTCTAGACTAACAGAAGGACAGACACCAACTCTAGACTAACAGAAGGACAGACACCAACTCTAGACTAACAGGACAGACACCAACTCAAATGTAGACAGACAGACAGACCTACGGACGGACGGACGGACGGACGGACGGACGGACAGATAAACACACACTCCCCCGGGGGGTTCGGACACAAACACAAGTAAACACAGTCGGTAGTCAGCAGACCAGAAAACACCTGACACAACAGAAATACTAGCAGAGAAGATGAAACACGTTTCACAGAGAGTCAAGTGTCAGATAGCCTCCGCCCAACACTGCTTCAGCTGCCTCCGCCCAACACTGCTTCAGATAGCCTCCGCCCAACACTGCTTCAGCTGCCTCCGTCCAACACTGCTTCAGATAGCCTCCGCCCAACACTGCTTCAGCTGCCTCCGCCCAACACTGCTTCAGATAGCCTCCGCCCAACACTGCTTCAGCTGCCTCCGCCCAACACTGCTTCAGATAGTCTCCGCCAAACACTGCTTCAGCTGCCTCCGCCCAACACTGCTTCAGCTGCCTCCGCCCAACACTGCTTCAGCTGCCTCCGCCCAACACTGCTTCAGATAGCCTCCGCCCAACACTGCTTCAGATAGCCTCCGCCCAACACTGCTTCAGATAGCCTCCGCCCAACACTGCTTCAGATAGCCTCCGCCCAACACTGCTTCAGATAGCCTCCGCCCAACACTGCTTCAGATAGCCTCCGCCCAACACTGCTTCAGCTGCCTCCGCCCAACACTGCTTCAGCTGCCTCCGCCCAACACTGCTTCAGCTGCCTCCGCCCAACACTGCTTCAGATAGCCTCCGCCCAACACTGCTTCAGATAGCCTCCGCCCAACACTGCTTCAGATAGCCTCCGCCCAACACTGCTTCAGATAGCCTCCGCCCAACACTGCTTCAGATAGCCTCCGCCCAACACTGCTTCAGATAGCCTCCGCCCAACACTGCTTCAGATAGCCTCCGCCCAACACTGCTTCAGATAGCCTCCGCCCAACACTGCTTCAGATAGCCTCCGCCCAACACTGCTTCAGATAGCCTCCGCCCAACACTGCTTCAGATAGCCTCCGCCCAACACTGCTTCAGATAGCCTCCGCCCAACACTGCTTCAGATAGCCTCCGCCCAACACTGCTTCAGATAGCCTCCGCCCAACACTGCTTCAGATAGCCTCCGCCCAACACTGCTTCAGATAGCCTCCGCCCAACACTGCTTCAGATAGCCTCCGCCCAACACTGCTTCAGATAGCCTCCGCCCAACACTGCTTCAGATAGCCTCCGCCCAACACTGCTTCAGATAGCCTCCGCCCAACACTGCTTCAGATAGCCTCCGCCCAACACTGCTTCAGCTGCCTCCGCCCAACACTGCTTCAGCTGCCTCCGCCCAACACTGCTTCAGCTGCCTCCGCCCAACACTGCTTCAGATAGCCTCCGCCCAACACTGCTTCAGATAGCCTCCGCCCAACACTGCTTCAGATAGCCTCCGCCCAACACTGCTTCAGATAGCCTCCGCCCAACACTGCTTCAGATAGCCTCCGCCCAACACTGCTTCAGATAGCCTCCGCCAAACACTGCTTCAGATAGCCTCCGCCAAACACTGCTTCAGCTGCCTCCGCCTAACACTGCTTCAGCTGCCTCCGCCCAACACTGCTTCAGCTGCCTCCGCCCAACACTGCTTCAGCTGCCTCCGCCCAACACTGCTTCAGCTGCCTCCGCCCAACACTGCTTCAGCTGCCTCCGCCCAACACTGCTTCAGCTGCCTCCGCCCAACACTGCTTCAGCTGCCTCCGCCCAACACTGCTTCAGCTGCCTCCGCCCAACACTGCTTCAGCTGCCTCCGCCCAACACTGCTTCAGCTGCCTCCGCCCAACACTGCTTCAGCTGCCTCCGCCCAACACTGCTTCAGCTGCCTCCGCCCAACACTGCTTCAGCTGCCTCCGCCCAACACTGCTTCAGCTGCCTCCGCCCAACACTGCTTCAGCTGCCTCCGCCCAACACTGCTTCAGCTGCCTCCGCCCAACACTGCTTCAGCTGCCTCCGCCCAACACTGCTTCAGCTGCCTCCGCCCAACACTGCTTCAGCTGCCTCCGCCCAACACTGCTTCAGCTGCCTCCGCCCAACACTGCTTCAGCTGCCTCCGCCCAACACTGCTTCAGCTGCCTCCGCCCAACACTGCTTCAGCTGCCTCCGCCCAACACTGCTTCAGCTGCCTCCGCCCAACACTGCTTCAGATAGCCTCCGCCCAACACTGCTTCAGCTGCCTCCGCCCAACACTGCTTCAGCTGCCTCCGCCCAACACTGCTTCAGCTGCCTCCGCCCAACACTGCTTCAGCTGCCTCCGCCCAACACTGCTTCAGCTGCCTCCGCCCAACACTGCTTCAGCTGCCTCCGCCCAACACTGCTTCAGCTGCCTCCGCCCAACACTGCTTCAGCTGCCTCCGCCCAACACTGCTTCAGCTGCCTCCGCCCAACACTGCTTCAGCTGCCTCCGCCCAACACTGCTTCAGCTGCCTCCGCCCAACACTGCTTCAGCTGCCTCCGCCCAACACTGCTTCAGCTGCCTCCGCCCAACACTGCTTCAGCTGCCTCCGCCCAACACTGCTTCAGCTGCCTCCGCCCAACACTGCTTCAGATAGCCTCCGCCCAACACTGCTTCAGCTAGCCTCTGCCCAACACTGCTTCAGCTGCCTCCACCCAACACTGCTTCAGCTGCCTCCGCCCAACACTGCTTCAGCTGCCTCCGCCTAAAACTTCCACACGTCAGGGGTCACACTGACTGGACTCAATCAACAAACAGTCTCATAACACAATTCTACTGTAATCTATTCTATTTCACCCAATTCTTTGATTTCAAAACAACAATATATTTAAGGTCCCTTCTATTGAAGATCGTATTATTGAACATTTGTAATATCTACACTACCGTTCAAAAGTTTGGGGTCACTTAGAAATGTCCTTGTTTTTTTAAAGAAAAGCGCATTTTTTGGTCCATTAAAATAACATCAAATTGATCAGAAATACAGTGTAGACATTGTTAATGTAGTAAATTACTATTGTAGCTGGAAACGGCAGATTTGTTATGGAATATCTACATAGGCATACAGAGGCCCATTACCAGCAACCATCGCTCCTGTGTTCCAATGGCACATTGTGTTAGCTAACATGCTGTGTTTGCTTCATTAAATAGTACCCACAAAACACTAGTCTCAACGTCAACAGTGAAGAAGTGACTCCTGGATGATGGGCTTCTAGGCAGAGTTGCAAAGAAAAAGCCATATCTTAGACTGGCCAAGAAAAGATTAAGATGGGCAAAAGAACACAGACACTGGACAGAGGAACTCTGCCTAGAAGGCCAGCATCCCGGAGTCGCCTCTTCACTGTTGACATTGAGACTTGTGTTTTGCGGGTACGGTACTATGTAATGAAGCTGCCAGTTGAGGACTTGTGAGGCATCAGTTGTCATCTGTGCTAACATAATTGCAAAATAGTTTTCTAATGATCAATTAACCTTTAAAATTATACATTTGGAGCACAGGAGTGATGGTTGCTGATAATGGGCCTCTGTACACCTATCTAGATATTACATTAAAAATCAGCCGTTTCCAGCTACAACAGTCATTTACTACATTAACAATGTCTACACTGTATTTCTGATCATTTTGATGTTAATTTAATGGACCAAAAAAAAATGTGCTTTTCTTTCAAAAACAAGGAAATGTCTAAGTGACCTCAAACTTTTGAACGATAGTGTGTATGTACAGTATGTATCTGTGGATGTAACTATGGTTATTAGTTACACCTACATATTCTACACAATGACCCCTGCAGATTGGAATGGAACAATATTCACATCTTAGGGTTTATCTATTTCCTGCTTATGACGACGGCCTGTGTCAATTAATGTAACGAGCGACCTTGACTACTCCGTCTGTGCCGGCGGTGAACAAGCGTGTCTGTGTCCCATCCAGCGCCATGGTGGAGATCTCAGCATCACCATGGCAACGGTGGAACTGCTTGACCTTCTGACCTGTGTCCACCAGCCAACAGATCACTGAGGAGCCAGAGTCACTGCTGATCACCTGAGAGACAGAGAGGGGGGTAGAGAAAGAGAGAGAGAAGGGGGAGACAGAGAGGGGGGAGAGAGAGACAGGGAGAGAGGGGGGAGAGAGAGAGGGGGAGAGAGAGACAGGGAGAGAGATGGGGGGGGGGAGACAGGAAGAGAGAGGGGGGTAGACAGAGAGGGGGGAGAGAGAGAGAGGGAGAGAGAGGGGTAGACAGAGAGGGGGGAGAGAGAGACAGGGAGAGAGGGGGGAGAGAGAGAGGGGGAGAGAGATGGGGGGGAGAGAGACAGGAAGAGAGAGGGGGGTAGACAGAGAGGGGGGAGAGAGAGACAGGGAGAGAGAGGGGTAGATAGAGAGGGGGGAGAGAGAGACAGGGAGAGAGGGGGGAGAGAGAGAGGGGGGAGAGAGACAGAGAGAGAAAGGGGGAGAGAAGGGGGGGCGGGGGGAGAGCGAGAGAGGGGGGGTGAGGAGAGAAAAAGCATTATCGTGGTTCCTGTCTAGATGTAGGTGACTGTGCATGTGTTCCTGTGTGTGTACCTGTCTGAACAGGCTGTTATATAGGACACAGGTGACAGAGTTCTCATGGCTGGTGACTCTCCTCCCCTCCTCTCTCTTGGCTTCCATGAGGAGGAGCAGACTGTTGAAGGAGAGGAGGAGGCGTGAGCGCTCCTCACTGAGGAACAGAAGAGTGTGACACTCCTCCTGTGTCTTGGGGAAGATGCCGGCGATACGCTGAATACACAGCTGACTAGCCACATCCCACAACCTCAGCACCTGAGAGAAGGAAGAGACGGTTGTCTTAACGTCTTCAACACGCATGTAGAAATGTCTCATCTTCATCATTTAGAGGAAGTCACATTTCATCTAACCTTTAAGTCTCTACTGAAGACTCATCTCTTCAGTGGGTCATATGATTGAGTGTAGTCTGGCCCAGGAGTGGGAGGGTGAACGGAAAGGCTCTGGAGCAACGAACCACCCTTGCTGTCTCTGCCTGGCCGGTTCCCCTCTTTCCACTGGGATTCTCTGCCTCTAACCCTATTACAGGAGCTGAGTCACTGGCTTTACTGGGGCTCTCTCATGCCGTCCCTGGAGGGGGTGCGTCACCTGAGTGGGTTGAGTCACTGATGTGGTCATCCTGTCTGGGTTGGCGCCCCCCCCCCCCCCTTAAGTTGTGCCGTGGCGGAGGTCTTTGTGGGCTATACTCAGCCTTGTCTCAGGATGGTATGTTGGTGGTTGAAGATATCCCTCTAGTGGTGTGGGGGCTGTGCTTTGGCAAAGTGGGTGGGGTTATATCCTTCCTGTTTGGCCCTGTCCGGGGGTGTCCTCGGAGTGGGCCACAGTGTCTCCTGACCCCTCCTGTCTCAGCCTCCAGTATTTATGCTGCAGTAGTTTATGTGTCGGGGGGCTAGGGTCAGTTTGTTATATCTGGAGTACTTCTCCTGTCCTATTCGGTGTCCTGTGTGAATCTAAGTGTGCGTTCTCTAATTCTCTCCTTCTCTCTTTCTCTCTCTCGGAGGACCTGAGCCCTAGGACCATGCCCCAGGACTACCTGACATGATGACTCCTTGCTGTCCCCAGTCCACCTGGCTGTGCTGCTGCTCCAGTTTCAACTGTTCTGTCTTATTATTATTCGACCATGCTGATCATTTATGAACATTTGAACATCTTGGCCATGTTCTGTTATAATCTCCACCCGGCACAGCCAGAAGAGGACTGGCCATCCCACATATGCTCTCTCTAATTCTCTCTTTCTTTCTCTCTCTCGGAGGACCTGAGCCCTAGGACCATGCCCCAGGAATACCTGACATGATGACTCCTTGCTGTCCCCAGTCCACCTGACTGTGCTGCTGCTCCAGTTTCAACTATTCTGCCTTATTATTATTCGACCATGCTGGTCATTTATGAACATTTGAACATCTTGACCATGTTTTGTTATAATCTCCAACCGGCACAGCCAGAAGAGGACTGGCCACCCCACATAGCCTGGTTCCTCTCTAGGTTTCTTCCTAGGTTTTGGCCTTTCTAGGGAGTTTTTCCTAGCCACCGTGCTTCTTCACCTGCATTGCTTGCTGTTTGGGGTTTTAGGCTGGGTTTCTGTACAGCACTTTGAGATATCAGCTGATGTACGAAGGGCTATATAAAATAAATTTGATTGATTGATTGATTGATCTAATGCACGTCTTTGACACATAACAACGTCCCAATCCTACACACAGTCTCCACGTCTCTTCTCCTCCTCTCTCACCTTGTCCTTGGAGAAGCTGATCAGCTGTTTCTTGTCCACTATGAAGCGTACGGCTGTAACACTGCTCATGTGACCTCGGAGAACACCCACTGGTTTAGAGATCACATAGGGGTTCCACAGCAGCACCTTGTTGTCTATACCTGCGGTGGCTGCAACCAATCAGAGAGAAGGATGTTTAGTGCCTGCATTGGATACAACCAATGAGAAGTAAGGATAGATGTTGTAACTTGGTAGAACTTGTGAGTGCCTATCAAATTCATCCCAGAGTGATGGTCCAGGTCATTGGTTCCTTTCTCCGTGTGGAAGGCGGTGACTCTGAGGGGCTCGCCCTCTTTCTCCCTCCAGCCAATCACCATGCTACTCTGGGGGCTGGTGCTGCACGACAACAACGCCTCCAGAGAGCCCAGGAAACGCACTGCAGGTAACAGGAAGTACAGGTGTAAGATGAGGTGTTTTATGAGTAGAAACAGGTGAGTAAAGTGAAAAGGAGAGGGGTGAGGAGAGAGAGAGATAGAAAGAGGATGAAGGTGAGGAGAGAGGGAGAGGAGGAAGATAAACAGTGGATAACCAGCTAGATACAGTGCCTTGCGAAAGTATTCGGCCCCCTTGAACTTTGCGACCTTTTGCCACATTTCAGGCTTCAAACATAAAGATATAAAACTGTATTTTTTTGTGAAGAATCAACAACAAGTGGGACACAATCATGAAGTGGAACGACATTTATTGGATATTTCAAACTTTTTTAACAAATCAAAAACTGAAAAATTGGGCGTGCAAAGTTATTCAGCCCCCTTAAGTTAATACTTTGTAGCGCCACCTTTTGCTGTGATTACAGCTGTAAGTCGCTTGGGGTATGTCTCTATCAGTTTTGCACATCGAGAGACTGACATTTTTTCCCATTCCTCCTTGCAAAACAGCTCGAGCTCAGTGAGGTTGGATGGAGAGCATTTGTGAACAGCAGTTTTCAGTTCTTTCCACAGATTCTCGATTGGATTCAGGTCTGGACTTTGACTTGGCCATTCTAACACCTGGATATGTTTATTATTGAACCATTCCATTGTAGATTTTGCTTTATGTTTTGGATCATTGTCTTGTTGGAAGACAAATCTCCGTCCCAGTCTCAGGTCTTTTGCAGACCTTTTCATCAGGTTTTCTTCCAGAATGGTCCTGTATTTGGCTCCATCCATCTTCCCATCAATTTTAACCATCTTCCCTGTCCCTGCTGAAGAAAAGCAGGCCCAAACCATGATGCTGCCACCACCATGTTTGACAGTGGGGATGGTGTGTTCAGGGTGATGAGATGTGTTGCTTTTACGCCAAACATAACATTTTGCATTGTTGCCAAAAAGTTCAATTTTGGTTTCATCTGACCAGAGCACCTTCTTCCACATGTTTGGTGTGTCTCCCAGGTGGCTTGTGGCAAACTTTAAACGACACTTTTTATGGATATCTTTAAGAAATGGCTTTCTTCTTGCCACTCTTCCATAAAGGCCAGATTTGTGCAATATACGACTGATTGTTGTCCTATGGACAGAGTCTCCCACCTCAGCTGTAGATCTCTGCAGTTCATCCAGAGTGATCATGGGCCTCTTGGCTGCATCTCTGATCAGTCTTCTCCTTGTATGAGCTGAAAGTTTAGAGGGACGGCCAGGTCTTGGTAGATTTGCAGTGGTCTGATACTCCTTCCATTTCAATATTATCGCTTGCACAGTGCTCCTTGGGATGTTTAAAGCTTGGGAAATCTTTTTGTATCCAAATCCGGCTTTAAACTTCTTCACAACAGTATCTCGGACCTGCCTGGTGTGTTCCTTGTTCTTCATGATGCTCTCTGCGCTTTTAACGGACCTCTGAGACTATCACAGTGCAGGTGCATTTATACGGAGACTTGATTACACACAGGTGGATTGTATTTATCATCATTAGTCATTTAGGTCAACATTGGAACATTCAGAGACCCTCACTGAACTTCTGGAGAGAGTTTGCTGCACTGAAAGTAAAGGGGCTGAATAATTTTGCACGCCCAATTTTTCAGTTTTTGATTTGTTAAAAAAGTTTGAAATATCCAATAAATGTCGTTCCACTTCATGATTGTGTCCCACTTGTTGTTGATTCTTCACAAAAAAATACAGTTTTATATCTTTATGTTTGAAGCCTGAAATGTGGCAAAAGGTCGCAAAGTTCAAGGGGGCCGAATACTTTCGCAAGGCACTGTATATTGACTAAGCTGCCCTACATACAGAGAGCTTTCAAATCATGTTTTTGTTACAGCTGACATACACACACAGAGTCGGTTTTACTGTCAGACCCAGTGTGTCATCTCAGGGACAGGATGGGCGACGAGTGTAAAATGAGCATCATCAAAAATAACACGAGTTCAGTTGGAGTGTGTTCTCTGACTGTGAGAAGTCATGCGGCATCCATCTATCCCTCTCTCATCTCTCCCTTCCTCTCTCTCGCCACCTCTCTCTCCCTCTTTTCCAAATGTCCTCTCTCTCTCTCTCTCTCTCTCTCTCTGTCTCTCTATCACTCTCTGTCTGTCTCTCTTGAGTCTCTTGTCTCTCTCTGTCTCTCGGCTCGTGGTTTGGGGGTATGATAAACCCTCATGTCTAATCATGAAACAGCCACTGTTTCTGAACTTCAGAAGAACACCACTTTGCACCCCAGAGATACACAGAGATATAAATATACACACACACACATAGACATGCATGCACAGGAACACACACACTCTGCCTGTAAAATGTCAATTAGCTAATCCTTTTTATGTTCCCCTGTCATCTCCTTTGTTCCCTTTTGTTATTTATTGTTTGTTGTTGTGGTGGTAACACTTTACTTGACACCCAGCATCATAACACTTTATACACGGTCATAACCATGTCATAGTATGTCATAACACAGTCACAACCATGTCATAGTATGTCATAACCATGTCATAACCATGTCATAGTATGTCATAACACTCTATACACGGTCATAACCAAACAAGCATTCCACTAATGACATCTGCTAAACATGCATATGTGACCAACAAAATTTGATCTGATTTCATAACACGGTCATAACGCGGTCATAACGCGGTCATAACGCGGTCATAACGTGGTCATAACGCGATCATAACGCGGTCATAACACATATATTCAGACCTGTTGCGTTATTTTATGGCTGGTTATGACACCTACATAAGAGTGTAAAACCTACCACACAAGGCCAAACATTCCATTACACCGTAGCCTACATGTGTCAACTGTATGTTTATGTTATATAACATTTTCTGAAATTGACCATATTCAATTATCATTGTAATTGTGCACACGTTGATGTCAGACATGCACCTACCCCAAAGCTCTGTTGCTGATGACTGGGATGAA
>NC_143048.1:40752500-40775000 GCF_057628025.1 Oncorhynchus mykiss
GCCAAAAAAAAAATCATCAAGGACAACAACCACCCGAGCCACTGCCTGTTCACCCCGCTATCATCCAGAAGGCAAGGTCAGTACAGGTGCATCAAAGCTGGGACCGAGAGACTGAAAAACAGCTTCTATCTCAAGGCCATGAGACTGTTAAACAGCCACCACTAACATTGAGTGGCTGCTGCCAACACACCGACTCAACTCCAGCCACTTTAATATATTTAATAGATGGATTTAATAAAAAGGTTTTACTAGTCACTTTAAATAACGGCACTTTAATAAGGACCTACATATCTTACATTACTCATCTCATATGTATATACTGTATACTGTATTTTATACCATCTATTGCATCTTGACTATGTCGCAAGGCCATCGCTCATCCATATATTTATATGTACATATTCTTATTCATTCCTTTACATTGTGTGTATTAAGTAGTTGTTGTGAAATTGTTAGATATTGCTGCACGATCGGAACTAGAAGCACAAGCATTTCACTACACTCGCATTAACATCTGCTAACCATGTCTATGTGACCAATAAAATGTTGATATGATTTGACAAAACAGCCCATGTGAATTCACCACGAATACAACTTGTTCTCTCTTTCCACAGTGCAGAGCATTTTAAAATGGTCCTTGCTTGATGATGCCTAGAGAACCCTCTGGTTCTATCAATAACATGCTCCCAGTGGGGACACTGCTTGGGTGAAGGTCTCGTCTGCGTTGGCATTGGACACAATGCAGAACCTCCGATACGGGAACCAAAATGATGCATCTGTGGTAAATATTACAGGCCGAGGCGTAACTCGTTATTCAAGTAGCCTATCACAGACGGGCAGAGTTTTCCTCCGATTTGTATGGAAATACAAAGGAGTCAAACCTACCCGCCCAGTGGCTTTCCATGGCCCTCCCTACACATAAACACTCCTCGACGTGCTCTGTCCATGGTGCTGCCACAGCACAGCAGATACAGAATTCAGAACAACCTGGCACTCAATCATTTGAACTTATATATATATATATATATATATATAGGGACATACAAATAAAACTGAGGGGGCTAAGCCCCATTTTGCACCCTCGTAGGCCTGACGAACAGTAAACATTTTTGCAGCCCCAGACAAGAACACCTGATTTAACTTGGCAACTTAATCATCAAGACCTCGATGAGTTGAA
Source organism: Oncorhynchus mykiss (assembly GCF_057628025.1). Lineage (NCBI taxonomy): Eukaryota > Metazoa > Chordata > Actinopteri > Salmoniformes > Salmonidae > Oncorhynchus > Oncorhynchus mykiss. The sequence continues at coordinate 40,753,678 of NC_143048.1, forward strand.
TCAGGCGAGTTTGTCCAGCGCTACAATAAATGTGTTCTGTCGGGGTCAGCGGTGGACTGGAGTTGGACTGTCGGGGTCAGTGGAGGACTGGAGTTGGGAAAACACGGATCTAAATGATGCAGATATAAACCCGTGGGTGATATATTGTACGGGCCAGATGTAAACCAGTATGGGTGATATATTGTACGGGCCAGATATAAACCCGTATGTATGGGTGATATATTGTACGGGACAGATATACCCTTATGTATGGGTGATATATTGTACGGGCCAGATGTAAACCCGTATGTATGGGTGATATATTGTAAAGGTCAGATGTAAACCAGTATGGGTGATATATTGTACGGGCCAGATATAAACACATATGTATGGGTGATATATTTTAAAGGTCAGCTGTAAACCAGTATGGGTGATATATTGTACGGGTCAGATGTAAACCAGTATGGGTGATATATTGTACGGGCCAGATATAAACCCGTATGTATGGGTGATATATTGTACGGGCCAGATATAAACCCGTATGTATGGGTGATATATTGTACGGGCCAGATATAAACCCGTATATGTATGGGTGATATATTGTACGGGCCATGGAAGAGAACAGCAGGGTAGAAACATAAGAGGTGATGAGGTTCTTACTTTCCATCTTTGAAGTAGGTTTTAAGTGTGTCGCTGAAGCTCTTGGAGTATTTCACAAACTCTTTCTTTTGGTGTTCCAGTGCCTGGGAAAAACAGACGCGTTTTACTCTCTTAGAAGATAATGGAGAGGAAAAAACACAAGAACGTCTCAAACTCTGACAGCCGAGGGAGAAAGAAACGAGAAAATATCTTAATCGGCCTGTGTGTCGTGTGTGTAGTGTTGTGTGTGTAGTGTGTGTTTCGTGTGTGTTGAGTAGTGTGTGTGTGTGTGTGTGTGTAGTGTAGTGTAGTGTGTGTAGGTAGTGTGTAGTGTGTGGAGTGTAGTGTTTGTGTGTAGGTAGTGTGTAGTGTGTGTAGGTAGTGTGTAGGTAGTGTGTAGTGTGTGGAGTGTGTGTAGTTAGTGTGTAGTGTGTGGAGTGTAGTGTGTAGGTAGTGTGTAGTGTGTGTAGGTAGTGTGTAGTGTGTGGAGAGTAGTGTGTGTGTGTAGGTAGTGTGTAGTGTGTGTAGTGTGTAGGTAGTGTGTAGTGTGTGTCGGTAGTGTGTAGTGTGTCGTGTGTGTAGGTAGTGTGTAGTGTGTGTAGGTAGGTAGTGTGTAGTGTGTGTCGTGTGTATAGGTAGTGTGTAGTGTGTGTAGGTAGTGTGTAGTGTGTGTAGGTAGTGTGTAGCGTGTGTAGGTAGTGTGTAGCGTGTGTAGGTAGTGTGTGTAGGTAGTGTGTAGTGTGTGTAGGTCGTGTGTAGTGTGTAGTGTGTGTAGGTAGTGTGTAGTGTGTGTAGTGTGTGTAGGTAGTGTGTGTGTGTAGGTAGTGTGTAGTGTGTGTAGTGTGTGTAGGTAGTGTGTAGGTAGTGTGTAGTGTGTGTCGGTAGTGTGTAGTGTGTCGTGTAGGTAGTGTGTAGTGTGTGTAGGTAGGTAGTGTGTAGTGTGTGTCGTGTGTATAGGTAGTGTGTAGTGTGTGTAGGTAGTGTGTAGGTAGTGTGTAGCGTGTGTAGTGTGTAGCGTGTGTAGGTAGTGTGTGTAGGTAGTGTGTAGTGTGTAGTGTGTGTAGGTAGTGTGTAGTGTGTGTGTGTAGTGTGTAGTGTGTGTAGGGTGTGTGTAGTGTGTGTAGGTAGTGTGTAGTGTGTTTAGGTCGTGTGTAGTGTGTGTAGGTAGTGTGTAGTGTGTCTGTAGTGTGTGTAGTGTGTGTGTGTAGTGTGTGTAGGTAGTGTGTAGTGTGTGTAGGTAGTGTGTAGTGTGTGTAGGTAGTGTGTGTAGTGTATAGTGTGTGTAGGTAGTGTGTAGTGTAGTGTGTGTAGGTAGTGTGTGTAGGTAGTGTGTGGTGTGTGTAGGTAGTGTGTAGTGTGTGTAGGTAATGTGTAGTGTGTGTAGATAGTGTGTGTAGGTAATGTGTAGTGTGTAGTGTGTGTAGGTAGTGTGTAGTGTGTGTAGGTAGTGTGTGTAGGTAGTGTGTGTAGTGTGTAGTGTGTGTGTGTAGGTAGTGTGTGTAGTGTGTAGGTAGTGTGTAGTGTGTGTAGGTAGTGTGTGTAGGTAGTGTGTGTTGGTAGTGTGTAGTGTGTAGGTAGTGTGTAGGTAGTGTGTGTAGGTAGTGTGTAGTGTGTGTAGGTAGTGTGTGTAGGTAGTGTGTGTAGGTAGTGTGTAGTGTGTAGGTAGTGTGTAGGTAGTGTGTGTAGGTAGTGTGTAGTGTGTGTAGGTAGTGTGTAGTGTGTGTAGGTAGTGTGTGTAGTGTGTGTAGGTAGTGTGTGTAGGTAGTGTGTAGTGTTTAGGTAGTGTGTGTAGTGTGTGTAGGTAGTGTGTGTGTAGGTAGTGTGTAGTGTGTGTAGGTAGTGTGTAGTGTGTAGTGCTCTCACTCGTCGGTTCTGGTACTGGTATTTCCGGAAGACAGTGTTGACGGTGTCCAGCAGTTCCTTGATGGCGCTGGCGATATCTCTGTGGACAGAGCATAACAATTACTTTTGGTCCACCAGCCAAGCTTCAATGCCATACAACTCTCCTTCCGTGGCCTCCAATTGCTCTTAAATACAAGTAAAACTAAGTGCATGCTCTTCAACCAATCTCTACCTGCACCTACCCGCCTGTCCAACATTACTACTCTGGACGGCTCTGACTTAGAATACGTGGACAACTACAAATACTTAGGTGTCTGGTTAGACTGTAAACTCTCCTTCCAGACCCACATCAAACATCTCCAATCCAAAGTTAAATCTAGAATTGGCTTCCTATTTCGCAAAAAAGCATCCTTCACTCATGTTGCCAAACATACCCTTGTAAAAATGACCATCCTACCGATCCTCGACTTCGGCGATGGCATTTACAAAATAGCCTCCAATACCCTACTAAACAAATTGGATGCAGTCTATCACAGTGCAATCCGTTTTGTCACCAAAGCCCCATATACTACCCACCATTGCGACCTGTACGCTCTCGTTGGCTGGCCCTCGCTTCATACTCGTCGCCAAACCCACTGGCTCCATGTCATCTACAAGACCCTGCTAGGTAAAGTCCTCCCTTATCTCAGCTCGCTGGTCACCATAACATCACCCAACTGTAGCACACGCTCCAGCAGGTATATCTCTCTAGTCACCCCCAAAACCAATTCTTTCTTTGGCCGCCTCTCTTTCCAGTCCTCTGCTGCCAATGACTGGAACGAACTACAAAAATCTCTGAAACTGGAAACACTTATCTCCCTCACTAGCTTTAAGCACCAACTGTCAGAGCAGCTCACAGATTACTGCACCTGTACATAGCCCACCTATAATTTAGCCCAAACAACTACCTCTTTCCCTACTGTATTTAATTTATTTATTTATTTTGCTCCTTCCACTGCAAATCTACCATTCCAGTGTTTTACTTGCTATATTGTATTTACCTTGCCACCATGGCCTTTTTTGCCTTTACCTCCCTTATCTCACCTCATTTGCTCACATTGTATATAGACTTGTTTACACTGTATTATTGACTGTATGTTTGTTTATTCCATGTGTAACATGTGTCGTTGTATGTGTCGAACTGCTTTGCTTTATCTTGGCCAGGTCGCAATTGTAAATGAGAACTTGTTCTCAACTTGCCTACCCGGTTAAATAAAGGTGAAATAAAAATAAAATGTGTCAGGTAGATTTTAAAATACAATCCATGTATTACTAGTAAGAAGTAATGTAGTATATTATTGCATTACATTTTTTGTGACTTGAGTCTTTAAACCAAGATCTCACGAGACAAACATTTTCACCTGCCCCTTTAAGGGCCAGAGGTTACCGTAGTAACTCAAGTCACGTTTGTCCCTGTGAGACTGACTAGTAGACGCTTTGTCTTCTCTTCTCTAGCAGTTGAAAGTCAAAACATAGAAAAACAACCTAGCTTGTGAACAAAACAATGTAAATAATCAAGAAACACAAGGACAAAGTTTCACTTCAGTTTCAAGTAAATTAGACCAACTTCTATGGCTGAATCTTTCACTCAGTTCTTCACATGCAGACAGCCCCCAGCCAGGCAGAGTTTCAGCACCAGGTGGAATAGGCTATATAGGATTCTTAGTTCTTTAGTCCACCATGGCTGGTGAAATGAACATCTACCCGCATTTGGCAGGTGTTCATTTTAGGCCCCGTCTGTGGACAATGACTACAACAGCAGACAGAAATCTAGAACCATCTCACCTCTCACTCCTTAGTCCAACAGCAGTCAGACATCTAGAACCATCTCACCTCTCAGTCCTTAGTCCAACAGCAGTCAGACATCTTGAACCATCTCACCTCTCAGTCCTTAGTCCAACAGCAGTCAGACATCTTGAACCATCTCACCTCTCAGTCCTTAGTCCAACAGCAGTCAGACATCTTGAACCATCTCACCTCTCAGTCCAACAGCAGTCAGACATCTTGAACCATCTCACCTCTCACTCCTTAGTCCAACAGCAGACAGACATCTAGAACCATCTCACCTCTCACTCCTTAGTCCAACAGCAGTCAGACATCTTGAACCATCTCACCTCTCAGTCCTTAGTCCAACAGCAGTCAGACATCTTGAACCATCTCACCTCTCACTCCTTAGTCCAACAGCAGTCAGACATCTTGAACCATCTCACCTCTCAGTCCTTAGTCCAACAGCAGTCAGACATCTAGAACCATCTCACCTCTCACTCCTTAGTCCAACAGCAGTCAGACATCTTGAACCATCTCACCTCTCAGTCCTTAGTCCAACAGCAGTCAGACATCTAGAACCATCTCACCTCTCAGTCCTTAGTCCAACAGCAGTCAGACATCTTGAATCATCTCACCTCTCAGTCCTTAGTCCAACAGCAGTCAGACATCTTGAACCATCTCACCTCTCAGTCCTTAGTCCAACAGCAGTCAGACATCTTGAACCATCTCACCTCTCAGTCCTTAGTCCAACAGCAGACAGACATCTAGAACCATCTCACCTCTCACTCCTTAGTCCAACAGCAGTCAGACATCTTGAACCATCTCACCTCAGTCCTTAGTCCAACAGCAGTCAGACATCTTGAACCATCTCACCTCTCACTCCTTAGTCCAACAGCAGTCAGACATCTTGAACCATCTCACCTCAGTCCTTAGTCCAACAGCAGTCAGACATCTTGAACCATCTCACCTCTCTTACTCCTTCACCTTCCCTCCATCCTTACCTCCTTTCTAGAACCTCTTACTCTCAGACACACTCTCATTCCTCCCTCTGCACTTTTAAATACAGCTGAATTCTACTATGTTCCAAATAAAAATAGAATAATATTCCACTGACAAAGTTACTTAGAGTGACTCAACAAACACACATTCAATTTGAGAACTGGCAAATTGAGCCAAGACAGAAACAAGCCCTGAAAAGTCTGGGGGAGAAGAATTGCGTGTGTGTACTACTTGAGACTTAGTATTACAATGGAAAGAAAATGGGAACAAGAGAATGAGTGTGTTTTTGGAGAACTGTGTGCTTGTGAAGTGTTAATCACATCACTGAAGGTGTGCTGGGAGGTCTGCGAGCGAGTGTGTACTGACTTGATGGTCTGTAAGAAGCGTACTCTGTCGTTGATCTCGTCTGGGATCTTGCTGAGGATGTGTTTGAGTGCCCGAGCCTTGTCATTCAAGTCCTGGAACTCCTGCTCCGGCCTGTCAATCATGAACTCTATACACACACACACAGGAAGAGAGCCACAGCCTTAGTCACCATGGAGACAGTCATGTCAACAAAAAGAAGTGGTGGAATGTAGAGAGCATTCCAGGCCCTGACAGAACAGCCCCACCCAGAGAGCAGTCTGTGTGTGCGCCTGAACACACACACACACACACACACACACACACACACACCTTTCAGTGTGAGAGGAAAGTTAGAAAAAGGTGTGACTGCAGTGTAACCTTGCTGACAGCAGGAGGTACAGCTCCTTCAGAAAGTTTTACTAGTTAAAAACTGATATCTTGAGTCACCCCTTTCTTGTGGAAAGTCTAAATAAGTTCAGGAGTAAATATTTGCTTAACAAAGTTACATAATTTCAAACAAAAAAAATGATCAAAGACCAGGGAGGTTTTCCAATGCCTCGCAAAGGGCACCTATTGGTAGATCAAAAATAAAAAAAATACATTGACTATCCCTTTCAGCATGGTGACTGACGTTACTAATTACACTTCGAATGGTGTATCAATACACCCAGTCACTACCAAAGACACAGGTGTCCTTCCTAACTCAGTTGCCGGAGAGGAAGGAAACCGCTCAGGGATTTCACCATGAGGCCAATGGTGGCTTTAAAACAGTTACAGTTTAATGGCTGTGATCAACATTGTAGTTACTCCACAATACTAACCTATTTGAAAGAGGGAAAATAAGGAAGACTGTACAGAATAAAAATATTCCAAAACATGCATCCTGTTCGCAATAAGGCACTAAAGTAAAACTGCAGAAAATGGGGCGAAGAAATTCACTTTACGTCCTGAATACAAAGTGTTATGTTCAGGGAAAATCCAGCACAACATCAACGAGAACCACTTTACATATTTTCATGGTGGTGGCTGCATCATGTTATGGGTACGCTTGTCATCGGCAAGGACTAGGGAGTTTTTTGTGATAAAAAGAAACAGAAGAGGCCGAGTTACAGTTTTGACTTAGAATTGGCTTGAAAATCAATGGCAAGAGTTGAAAATGGCTGTCTAGCAATGATCAACAACTAACTTGACAAGAGCTTGAATAATTTTTTTAAAGAATAATGTGCAAATATTGTACAATCCAGGTGTGCAAAACTCTTAGACTTACCCAGAAAGACTCACAGCTGTAATCGCTGCAAAAGGTTATTCGAACATGATTCGACTCAGGGGTGGTAATATTAATATTTCTGTATTTCATTTTTAATACATTTGCAAAATGTTTACATTTTATTTCAAGGCTTTTACTTTGTCGTTATGGGGTATTGTGTGTAGATGGGTGAGATCTATTTAATACATTTTGAGTTCAGGCTGTAAAAACAAAATGTGGAATAAGTCAAGGGGTATGAATACTTTCTAAAGGCACTGTTTATTTAGTATTCAAACAGAAGCAAAGGCCCTCACATCACGGTGTGACTGTGTGTCCGTGTGTAACTATAGCTGAGCTTCTCATTCTGTGCACATGAATTCATTACTACCATCAATCAGGCCATGCAGGAGAGAAAATTCAAGCCTGGAGGGAAGAAATGTCTCACAGGAAGGAGAGGTTGTTTTATTAGTGGAGAAACAGCCCCATCCTGAGGTGAGAGACGGTACTGTACACAGATGCACAATACCTATCATCATCTAGGACTAGGTTATTCACTGCAGAACAGAGAGACACACAATCAGAAACAGACACACACCTTCCACATCGTCTGCAGCCATTCGCAGTAGTGACTCAGTGAAGTTGACCTCCACTTTCTTCTTCTCCAGGATCTTCATGATGATGTCCTGGGTCAGCCCTGGGTTCTCCTTCTCAGCCTGACAATCAATCACAGAACACACATCAGGCTCTGCTAATCAACCACAGAACACACATCAGTCTATGACAACAATGTTTGCTCTGGCATTTTGTCATTAGGGATTAAAAAAAGAAAAACAACAATTTTAAAGTAAATTTCCTGTAATTCTGCACATTTTGTAAACTAAATCAATGGGGCCCCATGACATTTGGGGAATTGTACATTCTCATTTTTATTTTGGCAACTGTTAGATCCAAAAGATTATCTTTAAAAAAAAATATAGCTTCATTATCTATTCGACATACTTTATACGTGTTTGTTTGTTTATATATTTTTGGAGTGGCGGCAACGATTTAGCAGCAGCGCTAAATGAATAGGGGAAACACTGGGCAATCAGCCACAGAACATATGCAGACACACACCAGGCATTACTAATCAACCACAGAACATATGCAGACACACACCAGGCATTACTAATCAACCACAAAAACACACACATTTACGATAATAGAACACAGACCCATGATCGGAGTTAGACACTGTCAGACTGTCAGACAATCAGATTTGAATCAAACTGGAACAGTGGTACCACTCATAGGGGTATTTTACGAAGCTAGTTAGATCTACTCTGAGTTTTCTAAGCTAGACAGTTTCAGTTAGCTTCACATTCCAGCTCAGGCTTCCTCTATGATAGGAAGGCGGCTATGGATCCTGCACCTGCTGCTAATTCAAGACAGCTCTCCAGCAGGCTATTGTGGGAATGGGCTATGAGAAGAGCAATCTTTCTTCGTGTCGACGGTTATCTTGAACTCAGAATTGACCAAAGTGAGCTCCTCTATCCCGTCTCAAATGCCCTGTCCCCCTCCGCGTATAAACGCTGCCCTGTCCCCCTCCGCGTATAAACGCTGCCCTGTCCCCCTCCGCGTATAAACGCTGCCCTGTCCCCCTCCGCGTATAAACGCTGCCCTGTCCCCCTCCGCGTATAAACGCTGCCCTGTCCCTCTCCGCGTATAAACGCTGCCCTGTCCCTCTCCGCGTATAAACGCTGCCCTGTCCCTCTCCGCGTATAAACGCTGCCCTGTCCCTCTCCGCGTATAAACGCTGCCCTGTCCCTCTCCGCGTATAAACGCTGCCCTGTCCCCCTCCGCGTATAAACGCTGCCCTGTCCCCCTCCGCGTATAAACGCTGCCCTGTCCCCCTCCGCGTATAAACGCTGCCCTGTCCCCCTCCGCGTATAAACGCTGCCCTGTCCCCCTCCGCGTATAAACGCTGCCCTGTCCCTCTCCGCGTATAAACGCTGCCCTGTCCCTCTCCGCGTATAAACGCTGCCCTGTCCCTCTCCGCGTATAAACGCTGCCCTGTCCCTCTCCGCGTATAAACGCTGCCCTGTCCCTCTCCGCGTATAAACGCTGCCCTGTCCCTCTCCGCGTATAAACGCTGCCCTGTCCCTCTCCGCGTATAAACGCTGCCCTGTCCCTCTCCGCGTATAAACGCTGCCCTGTCCCCCTCCGCGTATAAACGCTGCCCTGTCCCCCTCCGCGTATAAACGCTGCCCTGTCCCCCTCCGCGTATAAACGCTGCCCTGTCCCCCTCCGCGTATAAACGCTGCCCTGTCCCCCTCCGCGTATAAACGCTGCCCTGTCCCCCTCCGCGTATAAACGCTGCCCTGTCCCCCTCCGCGTATAAACGCTGCCCTGTCCCTCTCCGCGTATAAACGCTGCCCTGTCCCTCTCCGCGTATAAACGCTGCCCTGTCCCTCTCCGCGTATAAACGCTGCCCTGTCCCCCTCCGCGTATAAACGCTGCCCTGTCCCTCTCCGCGTATAAACGCTGCCCTGTCCCTCTCCGCGTATAAACGCTGCCCTGTCCCCCTCCGCGTATAAACGCTGCCCTGTCCCCCTCCGCGTATAAACGCTGCCCTGTCCCCCTCCGCGTATAAACGCTGCCCTGTCCCCCTCCGCGTATAAACGCTGCCCTGTCCCCCTCCGCGTATAAACGCTGCCCTGTCCCTCTCCGCGTATAAACGCTGCCCTGTCCCCATCCGCGTATAAACGCTGCCCTGTCCCCCTCCGCGTATAAAACGCTGCCCTGTCCCCCTCCGCGTATAAAACGCTGCCCTGTCCCCCTCCGCGTATAAACGCTGCCCTGTCCCCCTCCGCGTATAAACGCTGCCCTGTCCCCCTCCGCGTATAAACGCTGCCCTGTCCCTCTCCGCGTATAAACGCTGCCCTGTCCCCATCCGCGTATAAACGCTGCCCTGTCCCCCTCCGCGTATAAAACGCTGCCCTGTCCCCCTCCGCGTATAAAACGCTGCCCTGTCCCCCTCCGCGTATAAACGCTGCCCTGTCCCTCTCCGCGTATAAACGCTGCCCTGTCCCCCTCCGTGTATAAACGCTGCCCTGTCCCTCTCCGTGTATAAACGCTGCCCTGTCCCTCTCCGCGTATAAACGCTGCCCTGTCCCCCTCCGCGTATAAACGCTGCCCTGTCCCCCTCCGCGTATAAACGCTGCCCTGTCCCCCTCCGCGTATAAACGCTGCCCTGTCCCCCTCCGCGTATAAACGCTGCCCTGTCCCCCTCCGCGTATAAACGCTGCCCTGTCCCCCTCCGCGTATAAACGCTGCCCTGTCCCCCTCCGCGTATAAACGCTGCCCTGTCCCCCTCCGCGTATAAACGCTGCCCTGTCCCCCTCCGCGTATAAACGCTGCCCTGTCCCCCTCCGCGTATAAACGCTGCCCTGTCCCCCTCCGCGTATAAACGCTGCCCTGTCCCCCTCCGCGTATAAACGCTGCCCTGTCCCCCTCCGCGTATAAACGCTGCCCTGTCCCCCTCCGCGTATAAACGCTGCCCTGTCCCCCTCCGCGTATAAACGCTGCCCTGTCCCCCCCGTGTATAAACGCTGCCCTGTCCCCCTCCGCGTATAAACGCTGCCCTGTCCCCCCGTGTATAAACGCTGCCCTGTCCCCCTCCGCGTATAAACGCTGCCCTGTCCCCCTCCGTGTATAAACGCTGCCCTGTCCCCCTCCGTGTATAAACGCTGCCCTGTCCCCCTCCGCGTATAAAACGTTGCCCTGTCCCCCTCCGCGTATAAACGCTGCCCTGTCCCCCTCCGTGTATAAACGCTGCCCTGCCCCCTCCGTGTATAAACGCTGCCCTGTCCCTCCATCTCCTTACCTTTATAAACGCAGCCCTCAGGGTCTGTGCTGCCGACAGGTTCACTCTCTCCAACTGTAAACACATTATCACTGCATCAAAACACTTCTTACAGATACCATCTTCTAATTAACATAGAATACACACATCTCACAAACAGATACCATCTTCTAATTAACATAGAATACACACATCTCAAACAGATACCATCTTCTAATTAACATAGCATACACACATCTCACAAACAGATACCATCTTCTAATTAACATAGCATACACACATCTCACAAACAGATACCATCTTCTAATTAACATAGCATACACACATCTCACAAACAGATACCATCTTCTAATTAACATAGCATACACACATCTCACAAACAGATACCATCTTCTAATTAACATAGCATACACACATCTCACAAACAGATACCATCTTCTAATTAACATAGAATACACACATCTCACAAACAGATACCATCCTCTAATTAACATAGAATACACACATCTCACAAACAGATACCATCTTCTAATTAACATAGAATACACACATCTCACAAACAGATACCATCTTCTAATTAACATAGCATATACACATCTCACAAACAGATACCATCTTCTAATTAACATAGCATACACACATCTCACAAACAGATACCATGTTCTAATTAACATAGCATATACACATCTCAAACAGATACCATGTTCTAATTGACATAGCATACACACATCTCACAAACAGATACCATCTTCTAATTAACATAGCATATACACATCTCACAAACAGATACCATCTTCTAATTAACATAGAATGCACACATCTCACAAACAGATACCATCTTCTAATTAACATAGCATATACACATCTCAAACAGATACCATGTTCTAATTGACATAGCATATACACATCTCAAACAGATACCATCTTCTAATTAACATAGCATATACACATCTCACAAACAGATACCATGTTCTAATTAACATAGCATATACACATCTCACAAACAGATACCATCTTCTAATTAACATAGCATATACACATCTCACAAACAGATACCATGTTCTAATTAACATAGCATATACACATCTCACAAACAGATACCATCTTCTAATTAACATAGCATATACACATCTCACAAACAGATACCATGTTCTAATTAACATAGCATATACACATCTCACAAACAGATACCATGTTCTAATTAACATAGAATACACACATCTCACAAACAGATACCATCTTCTAATTAACATAGCATATACACATCTCAAACAGATACCATGTTCTAATTGACATAGCATATACACATCTCAAACAGATACCATGTTCTAATTGACATAGCATATACACATCTCACAAACAGATACCATCTTCTAATTAACATAGCATACACACATCTCACAAACAAGGAAAGCACACACCTATACTAATTACCACAACATGAAAACACTTCAAACTGCATAGTTAGTAGCTACATACATGGAAAAACCATCCCATTAGCTAACACGGCAGACAACAACAAAAACTACAGTACACTGGTACACAAACAACATTGAACAAAACAAGCCTGTGTGTTATTGGTTTTACTCTCCTTGTGGGTACTAGGAGTCCTTACAAGGAGAGTAAAACCAGGACATTTTGATAAGTGGGGACATTTTGTCTGTCCCCACAGGGAAAATTGGTATTTTCTGGTTAGGTTTAGGAGTTTGGGTTTACGATTAGGGAAAATAGGATTTTGAATTGGAATAAATTGTTTGGTCCCGGAAGGATAGTTGTGTGTGTGTGTGTGTGACTAATACCTGGACTAGCTGAGTCAGTGAAACAGCAACCTCCCCACATCAAAGTGGCCACAGGGAACTCCTTTGCATCATCAGAGAGACACTGGTGCTATACACAGTAATTATCACACTCCTCCATCCCTCGCTCTTCCCTACCACCCATCACCCCTTTAAACCCTAACTCCTGCTGCTCTCTCTGATCTGTGACTACCCCTCTTCTTCCTCTGTCTCCATTCCCTCTGTTTTTATCTTCCTGCCAAATGACACCTATACAAACCTTGAAAATCTGATTCATTTTTTTTTGCCAGATTCTGTTTTTCCCCCCAAATTCCATTTTCCTCCTCTTTGTTTTTCTCTATTTCTGTCCCCCTGTTTGTTCAGGTTCTCACTCTCAAAAGCAGACTGTTAGAATAGAAAAACAACACAACTGGAAGTTCTACGTCCACAACAAAACAGTGGTCATTACATTAGCATCATCAATAACGGCAACACAAAGTGACAGACAAACGGGCTCACACAGAAAGGGGCGTTCCTGTGCAGTTTCCTCTTCAGCAAGATGAAGGAAAGTATGAATCCCTAACGTATTTTCTTCATGTCGTATGACAATCTTGGCCAAAATAATGAATTTTCAAATAAATTCAATACATTTATAGTTCATCAATAGATTTTTGAATATTGCTGAATTCTGTTTTTATGTCTGTATTCCGTGATTCTGTCCGCGTTCTCCACAACACCGATTTTATAGAGACCCATTTACCCTGACCCTATTTCTCCAATCCAACCACACTCTCTCCCCCATAACTAAGGGTAGTTACATGTCTGGTATAACCTTAAGACACCATAGCACACACACGCCCCATTCAACACTACATCCTGTCTTTACCAAATCCTTTCCTCCTTACCTCGTGGAAGACGGGGTACATCACAGTGTAGAGTGTCATGGAAACCATCGAGGTCGTCTCTGCTTCATTCTTCATCTCTTCCATTGTCATCCTCGTCCAGAGGCCAACGTTTCTGTACGTGTGTCTGTATATGTGTATGGAGTGAAGGCTGCTTCCAAGGCAGGGCTCACCTCATTCACTGATTACAACACTCAGAGAAGAGGAAGCTGGGGGGGGGGGGGGGGGGGGGGCAGGACCTGAGGAGAGAAGACGGGGGAAGAAAGGGTAGAATGGGAGGTAAAGGACAGAAAAGACAATCCAACATTACATAGCCTACTTCATCACCATAATACCTCATTTAAGGTATTTTCATTGCTTGAGGTCTAAATGTAGGCCTTGTTCTGTCCTAGTAATGTCTACGTCAACAAACACGGTCTAGCCTTGGAGGGCGGTGACATTATATAACCAGGTAAACATTCCATCTGGCTCCGGTTCAAAGTCAAACATGTGGTGCAGGGCGGTGGGTGTGGAGAGACCGACACAGACCCTAAGCTCTACAAGACACCTGGCCCTGCCTGTGTACACCTGTGCATCTGAGCAAGCATGATAAGGTTCTCTATCCTCCTACTGACTGACACTTTCAGCAGCATTATCTACTGTATGACGTCACCCGGGGCCATTACCAGACAGCTCTTCACTGTGTGTAACTGGATGCATTTAGAGGCCAGGAGGGAGTGTCAATGCTGCCCTTGTTCTGCAGATACTGACTGACTGACGGTTTCTTTCCCTCTGTCACTGCGATTCCATGACTCAGCCCCAGCTGACGAAAGGTGACCGTTTTATTTCTGGCCAGGCAGTGTCTTCAGAGGGTGTTAATAAAACCATAGCTAGTGGCTGCTCTGAGCACTGCTCCCAGGTCAGCTGCACCACTATTTATTCCTTTCAGACCCCACGTGTCAAATTCCACGGAGGGCCGAGGGGCTGCAGATTTCCCCTCCTCCCTTGTACTTGATTGATGAAATAAAGTCAGTAACTAGTAAATAACTCCCCTCACCTGGTTGCCTAGGAGTTATTGAAAGGAAAACCCACAGATACCATGACACCTACAGCAGCCGATGTCACAGGAAGGCCATAAAGATCATCAAGGACAACAACCACCCGAGCCACTGCCTGTTCACCCCGCTATCATCCAGAAGGCGAGGTCAGTACAGGTGCATCAAAGCTTGGACCGAGAGACTGAGAAACAGCTTCTATCTCAAGGCCATCAGACTGTTAAAGAGCCATCAGTAACAGAGAGGCTGCTGCCAACATACAGACTTGAAATCATTGGCCACTTTAATAAATGGAACTCTAGTCACTTTAATAATGTTTACGCATCTTACATTACTCATCTCATATGTATATACTGTATTTTATGCCATCTGTTGCATCTTGCCTATGCAGCTCTGTCATTGCTCATCCATATGTGTATATATTCTCTTTCCATTCCTTTACTTAAGACTGTCGGAACTAGAAGCACAAGCATTTCACTACACCTGCATTAACATCTGCTAACCATGTGTATGTGACCAATAACATTTGATTTGGTTTTTACTAGACTCTCCATGGAATGAGTTTGACACCCCTGCCTTAGGCCATGTCCCAATAATCTCACAACAAGCTTCCATTTCTTGACTCATTTCCTTCATGGTCACTGATTTGAAAGGACTTGATAACAGCCTTAAGGAACCATAGTGAGACTAGACACATTCCCACCAATCAGTGAAGAGTGTGTGTGTGTGTGGGGGGGGGGGCAATGGCTGAGGAAAGGAAAAAGATTGGACACATTCTTTCTTACCTAGCACTATGCTCCTCTCGGTTGACTATTATCTGTCCAGCTTTACTGTGGGCAATATGCTGATTAGATGGGCCACTGGCCTGCAGAACATGACATCACTTTTAAGAATCAAGGTCTCAGTTGTCCAGTCTGTCATGGTACAAAGACCAAGCTATACATGTAAGTCCATTATTATGTTATTTCAGGCAGTAATGCCTTAATCACATTGTAAAAATGTATAGGTTTATTACTGGCTGTTAAACTTCATTTTATGTCCACAGAGTCATTTGTCACATAAAGTAAGGCGCGTGGACGGCTGACTGATCAGATAAGCCAGATGATATGGAGAAATGTACAGCAGTTACAACAGATGTCTCTCAAATGAGCTAATTACATTTCCAACTACTCGTGACATTTTATTAGAATGATGTCATCGTTTGATGAAAACTGCGGTGTAATCATTTGTCCAAACACCACCAGAGTTTGTATGGGACAGATTTAGGTAACATAACATAAGGTTAACATAACTCGTTTCGTTCGCTTCCGTTGAAGAGACCATTTGCACCAGAATCAGCAGAATAAATACACCCCTCGACTCTGTCTGGACAAGGCGAAAGCAGTTCGTCACTTCGATAACGAAGGGACTTTTTCCGTAGCAGGTTAGGCGGCAGGTTAAGGTTAGGAAAATGCTCTCCTAACTTACTAAGAAAATCAGTTTGTATAGAAGTGCGGTGAAATGAGTTTGTCCCGTCTCGACAGACAGACTAGCTAGCAGCTACCTTGCGACGTTAACGGAACCGGTAGCGTTTTGTCGATGGCCAACCAGTTACGTAAACCGAGGCTAGGTAGCCAACTAGCGCTTAGCTACGTAAACAAGTTTCGTCGGTTGTTAGCTAAGCTAGCTATTTTAGAAAGCTGGGTGTCACCTGCCACTGGCAGAGTACCACACTAAGAATATTAACCAGATCATTTAAGTGTAGTTATATAATAACCACAGTTTCGTTGCTTGTAGTTAGTAATTTCATTGCCCTAATCCACCGACAACTCCTATCTATCACGATCACCTGTTAGCTAAACATACTTCAATAACAGTGAGGGTCATTTCTAAATAGTAACTTAGTTGCCATAGCCAATTTGTAGGACTCGTCGTCCAGGAAGGTAGCTAAGTTACTAACGTTAGCTAGCTAAACAAAAACAAACAAAAAACGATTTTCTAACGTTAGTTGGTGAAATAGTAACGTTGCCTTTAGCTACATACCTGTTTACACCGTGGTATGCTGCTTATTTAGACCGAAGTAGGCTCATTTGCCGTGACTAGCATTAGCCAGTCGAGTGTTTTCTTTTCTCATTCAAAGACGGAAGTTTTCTGTATGATCAAACTGTCTGGGCAAAGGTTTTTTTTTTTTTTCAGCTGTCCACCAAATGGGTTGACGGTTGTAGTTTTTTCATACGTCTCCAATAATGGCAGTGATAAAGATATAGTAACTATAAAAACTACAACTCCCAACTAGTTCAAGCACTTATGTGGCGTTCTACACGAAACAACTAAAGCGTCAACAAGCTTATTTAGCCAACAAAAAAAAAATACAAAAACGACATCTCTCACAGACACACTCCATCCCAGGCAAACAAAAATGTTACATTGATAGTAGAAAAAAAAGTACTGAAATCAAAAGAGTGCGTAGTTTTACAGGAAGAGTAGTGAAGAACCAATCAGCGCATGGAGAGGGTGGGACAAGAGCGAAAATATTTAGCTCGGAGAGCGACCTGCCGCGGCGGTGAAGAGAAACAGCGAGGCAACGCAAGAGACCGTACAGCATCCCTACAGTAACTACCCGATACCGTTCGGTAAGGCATATTTACGATCTTTTGAAATACACAAAAATATGTTCAAAGCATTGTGTGTATATCAGTTATACATCAATGGTTTGATTGCTGCCATTTTCACGTTTAGATTTGACGATTGGTGATTTTATCATAGTTTGTGATATGTTCATGTTTTCACATTATAAAGGTGCGGTTTTGTGCCATGGCAAAAATGAAGTTACTAGGCTACCACGAGGAATATTCTCTGTCACTTTGTGTTTTCTGATCATTTTGTCTGTACTGAGTCTATTAATCTAACAAAAATGCTGATCTATTCACAAAAGGCATCAGCGATAGCCAGTTGAGGACACACACAATTACAATATTGTGGGTCTCTAATGTCCTTGAAATGGATTACGCCTAGTATTGACTGGAAATTCCTTCTCTCAAGTGTTTTATGTTATAATAAGAGGGTTGATTTCCCACCCGGGGAACCACACGCCCAGGCCCCGGGGAACCACACGCCCAGGCCCCGGGGAACCACACGCCCAGGCCCCGGGGAACCACACGCCCAGGCCCCGGGGAACCACACGCCCAGGCCTTGGGGCACCACACGCCCAGGCCAGGAAAACATTGTTGTTTATTGAAACAGTTCACTTCCTGCATTTTTAACACAAGTAGTGTTGAAAATACATTGGGAGTTTTATAATGATATTCTACACATTTTGCCATGATGCTGAGATAAAATGTTGCAGTTTAAAGCTAATTTCCTGCTATTCTACACATTTTGCCATGACACACATTTTGACTCACATGAATAACAATGCTAATGCAAATGATCAAGAACATGTTACTTAAAAATGATTGAAAAATAGCAAACCAGTTAGTTCACTAGGCCTACACCACCTCCACCAAAGCCATTGGAGAAAAAAAAAATCTCCACTTTGCTTGTATGCGTCATAGAAACAAACTGAGACGAACAACCATATTTTGTTATTAATCCCATTAATCCCATGACGTATCGTTTGTTAATCTCTGATGATGAGCTGGCTGTGAACTCGGTGTGTGTGTGTGTGTGTGTGTGTGTGTGTGTGTGTGTCACTCCTCTGATTGCCAGTGAGTGCTGAATTAATTGCATTTCAGTAATTAAATTACTTTGAAATCAGCCTTGTGCCACATTGGTGGGGGGGTGGGGATATGTGTGTGTTTGCGGTTGGTGCAACACACAGAGGCGATAAAGGATAGGTATGCACAGAAGCTGCCACGATTTCCTCGTCTGAGACCTGAAGAGTGGCTGGCTGTGTGCCTCCCAGGCAGGGGAAGGGCTGACCGTTTAGCCTAGTGGGCACAGTCACTGTCCTTTGAGCAGGAAGCTCAAGCAGGCAGTCATACTGTATCATACTGTAGAACAGATCAAACCTGGAACGTCAAGATCTCACTCATGCAGAAACAGGCCTCTGTTGAAAAATCTGTTTCATCTCAGTTTCATCACTTTGGTTCTAACTGGGTTGTTCATGGTTAACTGGGTTGTTCATGGTTAACTGGGTTGTTCATGGTTAACTGGGTTGTTCATGGTTAACTGGGTTGTTCATGGTTAACTGGGTTGTTCATGGTTAACTGGGTTATTCATGGTTAACTGGGTTATTCATGGTTAACTGGGTTGTTCATGGTTAACTGGGTTGTTCATGGTTAACTGGGTTGTTCATGGTTAACTGGGTTATTCATGGTTAACTGGGTTGTTCATGGTTAACTGGGTTGTTCATGGTTAACTGGGTTGTTCATGGTTAACTGGGTTGTTCATGGTTAACTGGGTTGTTCATGGTTAACTGGGTTGTTCATGGTTAACTTGGGTTATTCATGGTTAACTGGGTTATTCATGGTTAACTGGGTTGTTCATGGTTAACTGGGTTGTTCATGGTTAACTGGGTTGTTCATGGTTAACTGGGTTGTTCATGGTTAACTGGGTTGTTCATGGTTAACTGGGTTGTTCATGGTTAACTGGGTTGTTCATGGTTAACTGGGTTGTTCATGGTTAACTGGGTTGTTCATGGTTAACTGGGTTGTTCATGGTTAACTGGGTTGTTCATGGTTAACTGGGTTGTTCATGGTTAACTGGGTTGTTCATGGTTAACTGGGTTATTCATGGTTAACTGGGTTGTTCATGGTTAACTGGGTTGTTCATGGTTAACTGGGTTGTTCATGGTTAACTGGGTTGTTCATGGTTAACTGGGTTGTTCATGGTTAACTGGGTTGTTCATGGTTAACTGGGTTGTTCATGGTTAACTGGGTTGTTCATGGTTAACTGGGTTGTTCATGGTTAACTGGGCTGTTCATGGTTAACTGGGTTATTCATGGTTAACTGGGTTATTAAAGGTTAACTGGGTTGTTCATGGTTAACTGGGTTGTTCATGGTTAACTGGGTTGTTCATGGTTAACTTGGGTTATTCATGGTTAAAGTCAAGAGAAATTCATGAAAAAGCAAGCCTTGCCACGAGAGAGACCACGGCAGAGAGTCACGGCAGAAACAAACGTCTGGAACAACATTAATGGAACAACAGCTTCTCTGAGTCCACTGGTAGGAATACATTAGGGTTGCAGTTGTATGTTAATGCACTGGAAGTCAGAATGAGATTTGGATACATAGTAGAAATATACTCTGTAGAGGCTGCCACATTGGAATACACACACACACACACACACACACACACACACACACACACACACACACACACACAGGGATTGAAACAGCAGGTTTGTCCTTTACAATCCACAAGAGATTAGTTGATCCTCTGAGTGAGAGAAAGGGGGATGAGAGAGAAAGGGGGATGAGAGAGATAGAGATAAAGGGTGATGAGAGAGAGAGAGATAAAGGGGGATGAGAGAGAGAGAGAGAGAAAGGGGGATGAGAGAGAGAGAGAGAGGGGGATGAGAGAGAGAGAGAGGGGGATGAGAGAGAGAGAGAGAGAGGGGATGAGAGAGAGAGAAAGGGGGATGAGAGAGAGAGAAAGGGGGATGAGAGAGAGAGAGAAAGGGGGATGAGAGAGAGAGAAAGGTGGATGAGAGAGAGAGAAAGGGGGATGAGAGAGAGAGAAAGGGGGATGAGAGAGAGAGAAAGGGGGATGAGAGAGATGGGAGAGAAAGGGGGATGAGAGAGAGAGAGAAAGGGGGATAGAGAGAGAGAGAAAGGGGGATGAGAAAGAGAAAGGGGGATGAGAGAGAGAGAGATAGAGAAAGGGGGATGAGAGAGAGAGAGGGGGATGAGGAGAGAGAAAGGGGGGGATGAGAGAGAGAGAGAGAAAGGGGGAATGAGAGAGAGAGAGGGATGAGAGAGAGATAGAAATGGGATGAGAGAGAGGGCTGAAAGAGAGAGAGAGAGAAAAAGGTGGATGAGAGAGAGAGAGGGATGAGAGAGAGAGAAAGGGGATGAGAGAGAGAGAGGGGGATTGAGAGAGAGATAGAAATGGGGATGAGAGAGAGAGAGAGAAGGCAAGGGGGATGAGAGAGAGCAGAGGGGGGGTGAGAGAGATAGAGAAAGGGGGGGGATGAAGAGAGAGAGAGAAAGGGGATGGAGAGAGGAGGAGAGAGAGATGAGACGAGAGAGAGATAGAAATGGTGATGATGAGAGAGAGAGAAAGGGGGATGAAAGAGAGAGAGAGAGGGAATGGGAGATGAGAGAGGAGAGGGGGATGAGAGAGAGAGAAATGGATGGTGAGAGATGAGAGAGGAGGATGAGAGAGAGATAGAAATGGGGATGAGAGAGAGAGCGAGAAAGGGTGATGAAAGAGAGAGAGACAAAGGGGGATGAGAGAGAATGGAATGAGGGGGAGATGAGTGACAGAGAGAGGCAGTGATAAAGAGATGAGGGTGAAAGAGAATAGCTGTATAGTGAAGGTGTCAATACAGAGGGGAGATGATGCACCGTTGTTTCCAGCCAAGGATTAAACTCCTACATAAAATACCCCTCACACACAACGTCACACATACAGTAACCATATCAGATTGATATGAATCTGTAATTATACTGCAATACTAGAGGTATGATGCTCATATACAGTACTGGAACGATAGATATTCTCCCACACACACTTTCCCTCTTTACATAGTCCACAGCCCTATGTTATAACACACACATACACAACCACATAACACACTGTCCTCAGTTCTGGTATTGATTTGCTGGCTGTTGTGGGTGGGCTGCTGATCAGGCAGAATGACTGATAGAGACAGATCCTGTCCTCCCTTCAATATCACCTCTCTCTCTCTCTCTTTCTGTCTCTCTCCCTCTCTCTCTCCACACCCACACCCCTCTCTCTCTTTCTCTCTCTCTCTCTCTCTCTCTCTC
>NC_143048.1:40947500-40990000 GCF_057628025.1 Oncorhynchus mykiss
ATAGTCTGGGACTGTGTGTTATGGTTTGGGGCTGTGTGTTATAGTCTTGGGCTTTGTGTTATAGTCTGGGGCTGTGTGTTATAGTCTGGGGCTGTGTGTTATAGTCTGGGACTGTGTGTTATGGTTTGGGGCTGTGTGTTATAGTCTTGGGCTTTGTGTTATAGTCTGGGGCTGTGTGTGATTCTGGGACTTAATTCCCAAACTAAAGCAGAGTTAGGAGATCAGAGGCAGAAGCTGCTGGCAGAACTGTCAGAACTATTTCAGTCACACTGCTCACACTGTGTGTGTGTGTGTGTGTCTGTGTCTGTGTGTGTGAGTGTGAGTGGACCTAGTGCAGACAGAAGGCATTCAGGTGGAATAATGGAAGCTCAGTGTGTGAGGGGTCTGCAGGTTACACCAGGAATTCAGGACACTGAAATACTATCCACCTCTCTCTCTCTCTCTCTCTCTCTCTCTCTCTCTCTCTCTCTCGCTCTCCTCTCTCCTCTCTCTCTCTCTCTCTCTCTCTCTCTCTCTCTCTCTCTCTCTCTCTCTCTCTTTCTCTCTCTCTCAATTTTCAATTCAATTCCAAGGGCTTTATTGGCATGGGAATCTTGCCAACGCAAGTGAAATACATAATAAACAAAAGTGATATAAACAATCAGAAATGAGCAGTAAACATTACACTCACAAAAGTCTCAAAAGAAAGAGACATTTCAAATGTCATATTATGGCTATGTACAGTGTTGTAACAATGTGTTGTAATACAAAAGGGAAAATGAATCAACGTAAATATGGTTTGTATTTACACTACCGGTCAAAAGTTATAGAACACCTACTCATTCAAGGTTTTTCTTTATTTTACTATTTTGTACATTGTAGAATAATAGTGAAGACATCACAACTATGAAATAACACATATGGAATCATGTAGTAACCAAAAAAGTGTTAAACAAATAAAAATACATTTTATATTTGAGATTCTCAATGTAGAAATTAGTCAAAATAAAGAAAAATCATTGAATGAGTAGGTGTTCTAAAACTTTTGACCGGTAGTATACAATGTTGTTAGTTCTTCCTTAGTTGCCCTTTTCTTGTGGCAACAGGTCACAAATGTTGCTGCTGTGATGGCACACTGTGGTATTTCACCCTTTTGGGAGTTAATCAAAATTTGATTTGTTTTCAAATTATTTTGGGGTCTGTGTAATCTGAGGGAAATATGAGTCTCTAATATGGTCATACATTGGGCAGGAGGTTAGGAAGTGCAGTTCAGTTTCCACCTCATTTTGTGGGCAGTGTGCACATAGCCTGTCTTCCCTTGAGAGCCAGGTCTGCCTATGCTGGCCTCTCTCAATAGCAAGGCTATGCTCACTGAGTCTGTACATATTCAAAGCTTTCCTTAATTTTGGGTCAGTCACAGTGGCCAGGGATTCTGCCAGTGTGTACTGTGTTTAGGTCCAAATAGCATTCCAGTTTGCTCTGTTTTTTTGTTAATTCTCTCTCTCTCTCCCCTTTCCACACACCTACTGTCGTCACAGGTGATAAAAGACACTTTGATTAATGGTACTCTAATGGTGTCAGTGTCACAGTGAAATATCTCATTTGAAACCTATAGTGATTGTTCCCTATCAAGTTGTATCCAGCCTTACTGCCAGGAGAGATAAAGCCAACCCATCCCTCTGTGTTGATGGCTGTGTGGTTGTTTGGATTCAGAACTGGCATTGGCCAATGAGCATTCCCGCCTCCGTATCCCGACGATGTGTTGCCATGGACTCTGTGGGCAGGTATTGGGTTTGATAGTGAACTGTAGTCTCCTCCACATTAGCTCTTCAACGTAGTAAAACACTCAACAGAGGATTTCAGAAATTGCGTCAAAAAAGTAATTTATACTGAACAAAAATCGAAACGCAGCATGCAACAATTTCTAAGATTTTGCTGAGTTATAGTTCATATAAGGAAATCAATCAATGAAAATAAATTAATTAGACCCTAATCGATGGATTTCACATGACTGGGCAGGGGCGCAGCCATGGGAGGGCATAGGCCCGACCACTTGGGAGCCAGGCCCACTCACTGTAGAGTCAGTTTATCCCCATAAAAGGGCTTTATTACAGACATAAATTCTCCTTAGCAACCCCCCTGACAATCCCGCAGGTGAAGAAACCGGATGTGGAGGTCCTGGGCTGGCGTGGTCTGCGGTTGTGAGGCCAGCTGCCAAATTCTCTAAAATTGCATTGGTTTATGGTAGAGAAATTAACATTAAATTATCTGGAAACAGCTTTGTTGGACATTCCTGCAGTCAGAACATCAATTGCACGCTCCCTCAAAACTTCTGTGGCATTGTGTTGTGTGACAAAACGGCACATTTTAGAGTGGCCTTTTATTGTCCCCAGCAAAAGGTGCACCTGTGTAATGATCATGCTGTTTAATCAGCTTCTTGATATGCCACACCTGTCAGGTGGATGGGTTATCTTGGCAAAGGAGAAATGCTCACTAATAAGGAGTGAAATGAGCTTTTTGTGCTTATGGAACATTTCTGGGATCTTTTATTTCAGCTCATGAAACATGGACCAACACTTTACATGTTGTGTTTATCATTTTGTTCAGTGTATATTACTGTTTGTGTGTGTTCTTGCGTCCGTGTCTGATAACACACAGTCAGAATAATCAATAATCAATCGTCCCTGACCCATGTGTGTACAGTACAGCTGAATGTGGTTACCCCCCTTTGTACCTCTCTGAGTGTTAATATTTCCAGAGAGGGCCGGAGGAGCTCAGGTGAGGGGGGTAAATGGTTACCCTTTTAAATGAGCAAACTCACCGCTCCTGGGAGCCTCCCACACATTCATTCATGCAGCCGTCTCCTCTGCTGTGCTGATATGTGGTGGTGTTTGTCCTTGTCAGGCAGTGTCGGTGGAGCGCTCCCTAAAGTGTCACATATTAGTGTGGTGGGGAGATACACTGGTCACAGATTAACTTCATTAACCACACCTGTGGAACTACAGAGGAGAGGATTATGCCTACAAGGCTCTCTCTCTCCTACACTCTACATATTAAAACAGGAGACGCTGATAACTCATTATTAAGAACCCCTTTCTTTCTTTCTTTCTTTCTTTCTTTGCTTCTCTCTCTCTCTCCCTCTCTTTCTCTCTCAGGAGTCTGATGTGTAGCAGACACCATGCATCAGCTGTTAGGCCTGGTGCTGGGCAAGAGGGACCTGTCCCGGGCTGGAGACCTCTTCTCCCTGGAGGACTCTGAGATAGAGGACTGTCTCTCACAGGCCCTGGAGGAAATCAAGGCTATCTCCTGCTCCCCTGTGAGTACACAAGCACACGCACGCACACACACACACACACACACACACACACACACACACACACACACACACACACACACACACACACACACACGCATGCACCCATACACACGCATCCATGCACACACAAATAGATGACTGTCTCTTTGAATCACTAGAGGTCCAAGCTACCTATTGCTCTCCTGTGAGTTTCCTATGCAAGCACACAAACATGCACACATGCAAAGCCACGTTCAGACACACACACACACACACACACACACACACACACACACACACACACACACACACACACACACACACACACACACGCACGCACGCAGACATGGCATCACCTCACCAAACACACCTGTCATTTCCATGCTGACTGCACACTCCCATTGGGATAGCAGCTTATGGCAGGTGTGTCTCTTGGGACTGTTCCCTGGGATAACAGATATGATACGATTCTCATCACTCCAGGGCCCACATGTCCTCATTTCCCATCCAACACAGTCAGTCTCTCAGTCATCATCAATCTAACCCAACAGCTTATTCAGACACTGTCTAGATGGGGCCATAGTTTGAATGTCTGAACATTTCCACCTCAACATGGAAAAAGTCAAGAGTATTTTTCCTTTGATAATTTGAGTGTCAAGGGAAAGCTAACACCAAAAGGTATGGCAGCCTTGAGGCTTGGGTCTGTATGTTAGATTCCTAAATAGAGTAAAACTCACAGGCGACTAGTGAAGCTCAAACCAAGTTTATTCACCTACTGGGTCTCACAGCTGCATAAGACAAAGACATGTTTACACAAACCCATATATGTATACCTTCCTGCCATGCCGAGTCTCCTCCTTACACATCTGGATAGCCAACACATCTCTGTTGCGAGACAAGATTTTAGCGATGCCTGTTCTTTCTCACTTCATCTGAGATGACCTCGGCCCAAATTCCTCACTCACCCCCAACTCACGGCTGTCCTGTTGACTTGTACCAGATGTTAGCCCTTCTCCTCACCGTAGGATACCTGATGTGTAACAATAACATGTTCTGACAGAATGTGAACTTCCTGCATCCCCCTCTCTCACTCAGTAGATTTCCATACCCTCGGTTCTAATATTATAACATGAACGAGGATATTTCATATTTCAAGTTTAGAAGTTAGTACCCAACATGTGTTAGATAGCTTTCAGGTTGACTGCATTTGAAACTATATTAAAAACAAGCATGCTCTTTCCTCATTGTTCCTTGATCATGTTTGGCTGATCTGTACTTGTCTCCCCTCGGATTTGCTGACTGCAGGACTACCTGACCAATGACAATGACCAGGCTGTGGTGGAGATCTGCATCACGCGTATCACCACAGCAATCAGGGAGACACGGTCCATCGAGCGCCATGGGGGGGCACTGGTGGGTCTGTGGGAGTCCTGTCTGGAACACAACCTCACCCCCCAGGGTAAAGACGAAGACACACCCCATGCCAAGATAGCCTCTGACATCACCAGCTGTATTCTGCAGGTACACTACACCACACACACACACACACACACACACACACACACACACACACACACACACACACACACACACACACACACACACACACACACACACACACACACACACACACACACACACAGAATACCCCTGTATCAAGATCGGACAGGTCTGGGCACACATGCATCCAAATATATCCAGGGATCCTGAGTGGCGCAGAGGTCTAAGGCACTGCATCACAGTGCTTGAGGTGTAACTACATTTTCCCAGGCTGTGTCACCAGCTAAACCTGAAATGCTTTTTCAACCGCCTTGAAGGAGTTCCCACATATGCTGAGCACTTGTTTGCTGCTTTTCCTTCACACTGCGGTGCAGCTCATCCCAAACCAGCTCATTTGGGTTGAGGTTGGGTGATTGTGGAGGCCAGGTCATCTGATGCAGCACTCCATCACTCTTCTTGTTGGTCAAATAGCCCTTACACATCCAGGAGGTGAGTTGGGTCATTGTCCTGTTGAAAAACAAATGATGTCCCACTAAGCGCGAACCAGATGGGATGGCGTATCGCTGCAGAATGCTGTAGTAGCCATGCTGGTTAAGTGTGCCAATATGCCATCCCACAGGGTTTGTGCTTAGTGGGACTATGATTTGTTTTTCAACAGGACAATGACCCAACACACCTCCAGGCTGTGTAAGTGCTATTTGACCAAGAAGGAGAGTGATGGAGTGCTGCATCAGATCATTTGGCCTCCACAATCACCCAACCTCAACCCAATTGAGATGATTTGGGGTGAGTTGGACTGCAGAGTGAAGGAAAAGCAACCAACATGTCATGTTGTGTCTTGTTTCTGTCCTTTCCTTTCACCCTGTCTCCCTCTGCTGGTCGTACTAGGTTACCGTTTCTGTCCCTCTTTCCCCCAGCTGTTCCTTGTCTTCTCTGACTACCTCATTCACCCCTTTTCCCACCTGTTCCCTTTTTCCCTCTGATTAGGTCCCTATATCTCTCTCTGTTTCTGCTCCTGTCTTTGTCGGATTCTTGTTTGTGTGTCTCATGCCTGAACCAGACTATCATCGTGTTTGCTGCAACCTTGTCCTGTCCTGTCGGAATCTACCTGTCCATCTGAGCCCACGTGTGTTCATCATTAAAGAAACTCTGTTTGTTAATTCGCTTTTGGGTCCTCATTCACGCACCTGACAGAAGAATCCGACCAAGAATGGACCCAGCGACTTCGGATCCTCTCCACTCAGCCGTCGAGATCCAGGGAGCGATGCTAGGCAGACACGAGCAGGAATTGTCTGCTGCTCGACATGCCGTTGAGACCCTGGCCACCCAAGTCTCCAACCTCACAGAACAGGTTCACCATCTCCGCCTCGATCCACCGGCCACTTCCAGGGCTTTCGAATCTCCGGAGCCCAGAATCAATAACCCGCCGTGTTACTCTGGGGAGCCCACTGAATGCCGCTCGTTCCTCACCCAGTGTGATATTGTGTTTTCTCTCCAGCCCAACACTTACGCCAGGAGCACTGCTCGTGTCGCCTACGTCATATCTCTCCTTACTGGACGGGCTCGTGAGTGGGGCACGGCAATCTGGGAGGCAAGGGCTGAGTGTACTAACCAGTATCAGGACTTTAAGGAGGAGATGATACGGGTTTTTGATCGATCTGTTTTTGGGGAGGAGGCTTCCAGGGCCCTGTCTTCCCTATGTCAAGGTAATCGATCCATAACAGACTACTCTATTGAGTTTCGCACTCTTGCTGCCTCCAGTGGCTGGAACGAGCCGGCTTTGCTCGCTCGTTTTCTGGAGGGTCTCCGCGCAGAGGTAAAGGATGAGATTCTCTCCCGGGAGGTTCCTTCCAGCGTGGATTCCTTGATTGAACTCGCTATTCGCATTGAGCGACGGGTTGATCTTCGTCACCGAGCTCGTGGAAAGGAGCTCGCGTTCTCCGTTGCCCCCCTCTCCGCATCACTACCATCTTCCTCTGCCGGCTCGGGAGCTGAGCCTATGCAGCTGGGAGGTATCCGCATCTCGACTAAGGAGAGGGAACGGAGAATCACCAACCGCCTCTGTCTCTATTGCGGTTCTGCTGGTCATTTTGTCACTTCATGTCCAGTAAAAGCCAGAGCTCATCAGTAAGCGGAGGGCTACTGGTGAGCGCTACTACTCCTGTCTCTCCTTCAAGATCCTGCACTACCTTGTCGGTTCGTCAGCTTCCTGCAGTGCCTTAATAGACTCTGGGGCGGAGGGCTGTTTTATGGACGAGACCTGGGCTCGGGAACATGACATTCCTCTCAGACAGTTAAGGGAGCCCACGGCCTTGTTCGCCCTGGATGGTAGTCCTCTCCCCAGGATTCAGCGTGAGACGCTACCTTTAACCCTCACTGTTTCTGGTAATCATAGCGAAACCATTTCTTTTTAAATTTTTCGTTCACCTTTTACACCTGTTGTTTTGGGCCATCCCTGGCTAGTTTGTCATAATCCTTCCATTAATTGGTCTAGTAATTCTATCCTCTCCTGGAACGTCTCTTGTCATGTGAAATGTTTAATGTCTGCTATCCCTCCTGTTTCCTCTGTCTCTTCTTCACAGGAGGAGCCTGGTGATTTGACAGGGGTGCCGGAGGAATATCACGATCTGCGCACGGTGTTCAGTCGGTCCAGGGCCACCTCTCTTCCTCCACACCGGTCGTATGATTGTAGTATTGATCTCCTTCCGGGAACCACTCCCCCCCGGGGTAGACTATACTCTCTGTCGGCTCCCGAACGTAAGGCTCTCGAAGATTATTTGTCTGTAGCTCTTGACGCCGGTACCATAGTCCCCTCCTCCTCTCCCGCCGGAGCGGGGTTTTTTTTTGTCAAGAAGAAGGACGGGTCTCTGCGCCCCTGCATAGATTATCGAGGGCTGAATGACATAACAGTGAAGAATCGTTATCCGCTTCCTCTTATGTCTTCAGCCTTCGAGATCCTGCAGGGAGCCAGGTTTTTCACTAAGTTGGACCTTCGTAACGCTTACCATCTCGTGCGCATCAGGGAGGGGGACGAGTGGAAGACGGCGTTTAACACTCCGTTAGGGCACTTTGAATACCGGGTTCTTCCTTTCGGCCTCGCTAACGCTCCAGCTGTCTTTCAGGCATTAGTCAATGATGTCCTGAGAGACATGCTGAACATCTTTGTTTTCGTTTACCTTGACGATATCCTGATTTTTTCACCGTCACTCCAGATTCATGTTCAGCACGTTCGACGTGTCCT
Organism: Oncorhynchus mykiss; assembly: GCF_057628025.1. Lineage (NCBI taxonomy): Eukaryota > Metazoa > Chordata > Actinopteri > Salmoniformes > Salmonidae > Oncorhynchus > Oncorhynchus mykiss. The sequence goes on from NC_143048.1 coordinate 40,955,516, forward strand.
CCAGCGCCTTTTAGAGAATTGTCTTTTTGTGAAGGCTGAGAAGTGCACTTTTCATGCCTCCTCCGTCACATTTCTCGGTTCTGTTATTTCCGCTGAAGGCATTAAGATGGATCCCGCTAAGGTCCAAGCTGTCATTGATTGGCCCGTCCCTAAGTCACGCGTCGAGCTGCAGCGCTTTCTCGGCTTCGCGAACTTCTATCGTCGTTTCATCCGTAATTTCGGTCAGGTGGCAGCTCCTCTCACAGCCCTTACTTCTGTCAAGACGTGCTTTAAGTGGTCCGTTTCCGCCCAGGGAGCTTTTGATCTCCTCAAGAATCGTTTTACATCCGCTCCTATCCTTGTTACACCTGACGTCTCTAGACAGTTCGTTGTCGAGGTTGACGCGTCAGAGGTGGGCGTGGGAGCCATTCTTTCTCAGCGCTCCCTCTCTGACGACAAGGTCCACCCATGCGCGTATTTTTCTCATCGCCTGTCGCCGTCGGAACGTAACTATGATGTGGGAAACCGCGAACTGCTCGCCATCCGGTTAGCCCTAGGCGAATGGCGACAGTGGTTGGAGGGGGCGACCGTTCCTTTTGTCGTTTGGACTGACCATAGGAACCTTGAGTACATCCGTTCTGGATGAATGCGCGTCAGGCGCGTTGGGCGCTGTTTTTCGCTCGTTTCGAGTTCGTGATTTCTTATCGTCCGGGCTCTAAGAACACCAAGCCTGATGCTTTATCTCGTCTCTTCAGTTCTTCAGTAGCCTCCACTGACCCCGAGGGGATTCTCCCTGAGGGGCGTGTTGTCGGGTTGACTGTCTGGGAATTGAGAGGCAGGTAAAGCAAGCGCTCACTCACACTCCGTCGCCGCGCGCTTGTCCTAGGAACCTTCTTTTCGTTCCCGTTCCTACTCGTCTGGCCGTTCTTCAGTGGGCTCACTCTGCCAAGTTAGCCGGCCACCCTGGCGTTCGGGGTACGCTTGCTTCCATTCGCCAGCGTTTTTGGTGGCCCACCCGGGAGCATGACACGCGTCGTTTCGTGGCTGCTTGTTCGGTCTGCGCGCAGACTAAGTCCGGTAACTCCCCTCCTGCCGGCCGTCTCAGGCCGCTTCCCATTCCCTCTCGACCGTGGTCTCACATCGCCTTAGATTTTGTCACCGGACTGCCTTCGTCAGCGGGGAAGACTGTTATTCTTACGGTTGTCGATAGGTTCTCTAAGGCGGCTCATTTCATTCCCCTTGCTAAGCTTCCTTCTGCTAAAGAGACGGCACAAATCATCATCGAGAATGTTTTCAGAATTCATGGCCTTCCGTCAGACGTCGTTTCGGACAGAGGTCCGCAATTCACGTCTCAATTTTGGAGGGAGTTTTGCCGTTTGATTGGGGCTTCCGTCAGTCTCTCTTCCGGCTTTCACCCCCAGTCTAACGGTCAAGCAGAACGGGCCAATCAGACTATTGGTCGCATCTTACGCAGTCTTTCTTTTCGCAACCCTGCGTCTTGGTCAGAACAGCTCCCCTGGGCAGAATACGCCCACAACTCGAGTCCTAGATATTGTCGCGGTCAGAGAGTTTGGCTCTCCACTCAGAACCTTCCCCTTAAGACGGCTTCTCGCAAGTTGACCCCGCGGTTCATTGGTCCGTTCCGTATTTCTCGGGTCATTAATCCTGTCGCAGTTCGACTTCTTCTTCCGCGATACCTTCGTCGCGTCCACCCGGTCTTCCATGTCTCCTGTATTAAGCCCGTTCTTCGCGCCCCCGCTCGTCTTCCCCCCCCCCCCCCCCATCCTTGTCGAGGGCGCACCCATCTACAGGGTCCGTAGGATTTTGGACATGCGTCCTCGGGGCCGTGGTCACCAGTACCTCGTAGATTGGGAGGGGTACGGTCCTGAGGAGAGGAGTTGGGTTCCCTCTCGGGACGTGCTGGACCGTGCGCTGATCGAGGATTTCCTCCGTTGCCGCCAGGTTTCCTCCTCGAGTGCGCCAGGAGGCGCTCGGTGAGTGGGGGGGTACTGTCATGTTGTGTCTTGTTTCTGTCCTTTCCTTTCACCCTGTCTCCCTCTGCTGGTCGTACTAGGTTACCGTTTCTGTCCCTCTTTCCCCCAGCTGTTCCTTGTCTTCTCTGACTACCTCATTCACCCCTTTTCCCACCTGTTCCCTTTTTCCCTCTGATTAGGTCCCTATATCTCTCTCTGTTTCTGCTCCTGTCTTTGTCGGATTCTTGTTTGTGTGTCTCATGCCTGAACCAGACTATCATCGTGTTTGCTGCAACCTTGTCCTGTCCTGTCGGAATCTACCTGTCCATCTGAGCCCACGTGTGTTCATCATTAAAGAAACTATGTTTGTTAATTCGCTTTTGGGTCCTCATTCACGCACCTGACACAACAAGTGCTCAGCACATGTAGGAACTCCTTCAAGACTTTTGGAAAAGCATTCCAGGTGAAGCTGGTTGAGAGAATGCCAAGCGTGTGCAAAGCTGTCATCAAGGCAAAGGGTGACTACTTTGAAGAATCTAAAATATAAGAATATTTAACACTAATTTTGGTTAATACATCTGTTATTTCATAGTTTTTATGTCTTCACTATTATTCTACAATGTAGACAACAGTCAAAATAAAGAAAAACCCTTGAAATTAGTAGGTGTGTCCAAACCTTTGACTGGTTCTGTAAAGTGTGTATCCTCACATTCCTGAGACATAACCTGTATCGGCACACCTGCCTTCACATACCTGTACATGTCACATGATTTACAACACAGCAGCTATAGGCTACAGACACACAGGCAGCATACATAACATCACACCTACCTGCTCATCTGTACATGTACATGCCTACGTACAGTACAATCGCATACTGTGCATGTCCAGGTATGTGTTATCATGGTGGTAGGGACACTTCCAGGTATGTGTTATCATGGTGGTAGGGACACTTCCAGGTATGTGTTATCATGGCGGTAGGGACACTTCCAGGTATGTGTTATCATGGCGGTAGGGACACTTCCAGGTATGTGTTATCATGGTGGTAGGGACACTTCCAGGTATGTGTTATCATGGCGGTAGGGACACATCCAGGTATGTGTTATCATGGCGGTAGGGACACTTCCAGGTATGTGTTATTGTGGCGGTAGGGACACTTCCAGGTATGTGTTATCATGGCGGTAGGGACACTTCCAGGTATGTGTTATCATGGCAGTAGGGACACTTCCAGGTATGTGTTATTGTGGTGGTAGGGACACTTCCAGGTATGTGTTATCATGGTGGTAGGGACACTTCCACATATGTGTTATCATGGCGGTAGGGACACTTCCAGGTATGTGTTATCATGGTGGTAGGGACACTTCCAGGTATGTGTTATCATGGTGTTAGGGACACTTCCAGGTATGTGTTATCATGGCGGTAGGGACATGTCCAGGTATGTGTTATCATGGCGGTAGGGACACTTCCAGGTATGTGTTATCATGGCGGTAGGGACACTTCCAGGTATGTGTTATCATGGCGGTAGGGACACTTCCAGGTATGTGTTATCATGGTGGTAGGGACACTTCCACGTATGTGTTATCATGGCGGTAGGGACACTTCCAGGTATGTGTTATCATGGCGGTAGGGACACTTCCAGGTATGTGTTATCATGGTGGTAGGGACACTTCCAGGTATGTGTTATCATGGTGTTAGGGACACTTCCAGGTATGTGTTATCATGGTGTTAGGGACACTTCCAGGTATGTGTTATCATGGTGTTAGGGACACTTCCAGGTATGTGTTATCATGGTGGTAGGGACACTTCCAGGTATGTGTTATCATGGTGGTAGGGACACTTCCAGGTATGTGTTATCATGGTGGTAGGGACACTTCCAGGTATGTGTTATCATGGCAGTAGGGACATGTCCAGGTATGTGTTATGAGTTCGGTAGGGACGTTCTTGTGGTGCACAGTAGTGGTCGACCGATTAATCGGAATGGCTGATTAATTAGGGACGATTTCAAGTTTTCATAACAATAGGTGATCGTCATTTTTGACACCATGGTTGATTACATGGCCGATTACATTGCACTCCACGAGGAGACTGCGTGGCAGGCTGACTACCTATTACGCGAGTGCAGCAAGAAGCCAAGTTAAGTTGCTAGCTAGCATTAAACATATCTTATAATTAACAATCAATCTTAACATAATCACTCGTTAACTACACATGGTTTATGTTATTACTAGTTTATCTAGCTTGTCCTGCGTTGCATATAATTGATGAGGTGCCTGTTAATTTCTCATCGAATCACAGCCTACTTCGCCAAACGGGTGATGATTTAACAAGCTCCTTGTCTGGTTAGTCTTCATTAGTGAGCTCCATGTCTGGTTAGTCTTCATTAGTGAGCACCTTGTCTGGTTAGTCTTCATCAGTGAGCTCCTTGTCTGGTTAGTCTTCATTAGTGAGCTCCATGTCTGGTTAGTCTTCATTAGTGAGCTCCATGTCTGGTTAGTCTTCATTAGTGAGCACCTTGTCTGGTTAGTCTTCATTAGTGAGCTCCATGTCTGGTTAGTCTTCATTAGTTAGCTCCTTGTCTGGTTAGTCTTCATTAGTGAGCTCCATGTCTGTTTAGTCTTCATTAGTGAGCACCTTGTCTGGTTAGTCTTCATTAGTGAGCTCCTTGTCTGGTTAGTCTTCATTAGTGAGCACCTTATATGGTTAGTCTTCCTTAGTGAGCTTCTTGTCTGTTCTGGAGTTTGAGTCTGATGGCTGAACTCCTCTGAGTCTCTGGATGAGCTCCTTTAATCTGAGAGCAGCCTGATATTACAGTGACTCACTCTAATAGGACTGTGCATGGCTGTGCGTCTGTGTGTGTGTGTGTGTGTGTGTGTGAGTGTGTGTGTGTGTTGGTTCCTCATATCAACAGAGAGAGGACGGTGCTGTTGTTTTTAGTAAGACTCTTGGACGTGCAGTGAGACAGCCTTGCCTGCACTGCCACCTGTTGGAAGTACAGAAGTATGACACTTTTCTAGCCATAAATATGAGGTGAGCATTAATCCCTTATAACAACACTGTACTGTAGCTCATCAGCTCTAATGGTAATACACCATGTGTTTTATAGTATAGTTGTTTTCTGATAGAATATAATATAGTTGTTTGGGTATGTTTCAGTGTTTGTCTTATGGCGATAGAAGATAGTAGCTCAGTGGTCACCAAATCGGGTTTTGGTCGCCTTCAGACCATAGGACTCATGCATTGACTCACACAACTGATTTTAAAAAGTCTGGATACAATGTAGTTCTTCAGGAGAAAAGTTGGACAGTACTTTTGCCTATTTCTAGCCCTTCTAAATGTTCCCAAACCATCCCCTTGGGGGCGCTAGTGGATGTTAAGTTAGGCCCTGGGACACCACTGTCTACATGCAGAGAAACATACACTCTCCCCTTGAGCTCAGAAATGAGTCTTTATGTAAAGAGAGCCATCTGTTTATCCTCCGTTCTGTTCTGATCTATTCTGTTCTATTCTATTATGTTCCCTTAAATTGTCCATGTGCATCACTGTAGGCCCTAAATAGGATGGACACACACACACACACACACACACATACACACACACACACACACACACACACACTTTGAGATCTGTGATGTAACTGGTGAGAACGTCTATGGTCTACTCTAGTCCATTATTCAGATCAGCACATTCTGATCTGTTATTGTTACTCAGATACCGTGGTTCTAATGTCCCAATTGATTGGAGTGTGATACCTACATGCCGACACTGTGGCATGGTATAAACCAGAGCTGTTATAAAAGGGACCCGGGGCCACATTATATAATTGGGTACATGAGTGAATATACACTGAGTATATCAAACATTAGGAACACCTTCCTAAAATTTAGTTGCACCCCCCCCCCCACCCCTTTTGCCATCAGAACAGCCTCAATTTGTCTGGGCCTCAATTCTCTCTCTCTCTATCTCTCTCTCTCTCTCTCTCTCTCTCTCTCTCTCTCTCTCTCTCTCTCTCTCTCTCTCTCACACACATACACACACAATCTCTGTCTCTCTCACACAATCTCTGTCTTTGTCTCTCTTCTCCCTGTCTCTCTCTCCTACAGAACTACAGTCGTCCCCCAGTGATGGCTCTAGCAGTGCCGGTGGCAGTGAGGTTTCTGCAGAGAGGCAACAGAGAGCTCAGTAGAAACATGTCCAGTTATCTCTCTCTGGCTGCCATGGCTAAGGCTGAACTACTGGCAGAACACACAGAGGCTATCACCTGCAGCGTGCTGGGAGGTAGGACACACACACACGGACACATACACACACACACACTCGCACACTTGCACACACACGCACACAAACACAGAGGCTAATACCTGCATCGTGCTGGGAGGGAGGACACGCACACACAGACACATACACACACGTCCGTGCACACGCACGCACACGCACGCACGCACGCACACACACACACACACACACACACACACACACACACACACTCGCACACTTGCACACACACACACACACACAGAGCCTATTACCTGCATCGTCATGCTGATTGAATTCGAATAACAGACTGGAAGCTTCAAAAGGAGGGTGGTGCTTGGAATCATTGTTCTTCCTCTGTCAACCATGGTTACCTGCAAGGAAACACGTGCCATCATTGCTTTGCACAAAAAGGGCTTAGCAGGCAGGGATATTGCCGACTGCTGAGGACTAGGGTAAAGTAATTTTCTCTGATGAATCTCCTTTCCGATTGTTTGGGGCATCCGGAAAAAAGCTTGTCCGGAGAAGACAAGGTGAGCACTACCATCAGTCTTGTGTCATGCCGACAGTAAAGCATCCTGAGACCATTCATGTGTGGGGTTGCTTCTCAGCCAAGGGAGTGGGCTCACTCACAATTTTGCCTAAGAACACAGCCATGAATAAAGAATGTACCAACTAGAGGCCGACCGATTATGACTTTTCAACGCCGATACTGATACCGATTATTGGAGGACCAAAACAAAAGCCGATACCGATTAATCGGACGATTTTTTAAATGTATTTGTAATAATGATAATTACAACAATACTGAATGAACACTTATTTTAACTTAATATAATACATCAATACAAATCAAGTTAGCCTCAAATAAATAATGAAACATGTTCAATTTGGAAGAAGAAAGTAAAAGTGCAATATGTGCCATGTAAAAAAGCTAACGTTTTAGTTCCTTGCTCAGAACATGAGAACATATGAAAGCTGGTGGTTCCTTTTAACATGAGACTTCAATACTCCAAGGTAAGAGGTTTTAGGTTGTAGTTAACATAGTATTTATAGCACTATTTCTCTCTATACCATTTGTATTCCATATACCTTTGACTATTGGATGTTCTTATAGGCACTTTAGTATTGCCAGTGTAACAGTACAGTATATTGCGCTGTTTATGACTTCAAGCCTATCAACTCCCGAGATTAGGCTGGTGTAACTGATGTGAAATGGCTAGCTAGATAGCTGCGAGCCTGCCTGCTGCTTACGAGCCTGCCTGCTGCTGCCTACCATCGCTCAGTCAGACTGCTCTATCAAATATCAAATCATAGACTTAATTATAACATTATAACACACAGAAATACGAGCCTTTGGTCATTAATATGGTCGAATCCGGAAACTATCATTTCGAAAACAAAACTTTTATTATTATCGCATTTACCCTGACTCTGCGTGCAATGAACGCAAGAGAAGTGACACAATTTCACCTGGTTAATATTGCCTGCTAACCTGGATTTCTTTTAGCTAAATATGCAGGTTTAAAAATATATACTTCTGTGTATTGATTTTAAGAAAGGCATTGATGTTTATGGTTAGGTACATGTTGGAGCAACGACAGTCCTTTTTCCATGAATGCGCACCGCATCGATTATATGCAACGCAGGACACACTAGATAAACTAGTAATATCATCAACCATGTGTAGTTAACTAGTGATTATGATTGAATGATTGTTTTTTATAAGATAAGTTTAATGCTAGCTAGCAACTTACCTTGGCATCTTACTGCATTCGCGTAACAGGCAGGCTCCTCGTGGTGTGCAATGAGAGGCAGGTGGTTAGAGCGTTGGACTAGTTAACTGTAAGGTTGCAAGATTGAATCCCCGAGCTGACAAGGTAAAAATCTGTCGTTCTGCCCCTGAACAAGGCAGTTAACCCACCGTTCCTAGGCCGTCATTGAAAATAAGAATGTGTTCTTAACTGACTTGCCTAGTTACATAAAGGTAAAAAATAAATAAATACAATTTTAAAAAATGGGCCAAATCGGTGTCCAAAAATACCGATTTCCGATTGTTATGAAAACTTGAAATCGGCCATTCCGATTAATCGGTCGACCTCTAGTACCAACACATCCTCCGAGAGCAAGTTCTCCCAACCATCCAGGAACAGTTTGGTGACGAACAATGCCTTTTCCAGCATAGTGGAGCACCTTGCCATATGGCATATGGCAACTAAGTGGCTTGGGGAACAAAATATCGATATGTTGGGTCCATGGCCAGGAAACTCCCCAGACCATAATCTCTTTGAGAACTTGTGGTAAATCCTCAAGAGGCGGGTGGACAAACAAAACCCACAAATTCTGACAAACTCCAAGCATTGATTATGCAATAATGGGCTGCCATCAGTCAGGATGTGGCCCAGAAGTTAATTGCAGCATGCCACGGCGGATTGCAGAGGTCTTGAAAAAGAAGGGTCAACACTGCAAATATTGACTCTTTGCATAAACTTCATGTAATTGTCAATAAAATCCTTTAACATTTGAAATGCTTGTAATTATGCTTCAGTATTCCATAGTAACATCTGACAAAAATATCTAAAGACACTGAAGCGGCAAACTTTGTGGAAATTAATATTTGTCATTCTCAAAACTTTTGGCCACAACTATACCCACACACACAGACGCATTTAGTATTTCACACTTACAGATAGACATGTTCCACAACCATCGAGGGATGTGATTGTTTCTGTTTTGTTAAAGGGAAACCTCCCCTATGTTAAATAATCTGACAGGGTATCAGTGTTCCTGATCAGAGGATCTTGGCTGAGATCAGTTTAAAGAGACAGACTGGTGTCTGTTTTTTCATTCCTTGCCCAATACACAATTCAGTCATATTAATAAAATAATATCAGAGGAGGCAGTTGAAAGAGTTGATCAGTTTGTGTCATGTCTCACTTGCCCTTTCATTCCTCAGGCCAGACAGAGCAGCATGGCTTCCAGCCTGACTGTGGGTTCGAGCTGAGGGATCACTCTTAAGTGGCCCTCAGATCTGTGGCTTAGGTTTACAGGCCCACCCCTGGCTACAGCTGAACACAGCTGTCTCATGTTTCAGAGCTGGAAGGCTCCCAACAGGCTGTGTAGCCCGGGCCCCATTGCCCTGGATAGATAAGGATCTCCCAGCAGCGCTGTAGCCATTACTCCCTATATAAGACTCAGGAGAGAGAGTCAGGGAGGTGTGTGTGTGTGTGTGTGTGTGTGTGTGTGTGTGTGTGTGTGTGTGTGTGTGTGTGCGTGCGTGCGTGCGTGCGTGCGTGCGTGCGTGCGTGCGTGCGTGGTAGAGGGGTAGTGGAGGTTTCATAAGGACCCGAGCGGTCCAGTCTCATTTAGACTGTTTGTGCAGGTTCATATGAATGTTTCTATTATACTTTTGGGTTGAGGTCATCCAGTGGACTACACTGATAAAACTGAAGAGGTACACCATTTTTTTCGTGATATCCAATTGGTAGTTACAGTTTTGGTCCATTGCTGCAACTCCCATACGGACTCGGGAGAGGCGAAGGTCAAGAGCCGTGCGTTTGCTGAAACACTACCCTGCCAAGCCACACTGCCCACTTAACCCGGAAGCCGGGCGCCAGTTGGACGGTGTTTCTTCCGACACATTGGTGCGGCCGGCTTCCGCCCACCACAGGGGTTGCTAGAGCGCGTTGGGCCAAGGCCGAACCCTCCCCTAACCCGGACGATGCTGGGCCAATTGTACGCCGCCTCATGGGTCTCCCGGTCTCTGCAAGATGCGATACAGCCCGGGATCAAACCCGGAACTGTTGTGATGCCTTTAGCACTGCGATGCAGTGCCTTAGACCGCTGCGCCACTCGGGAGGCCTGAAGAGGTACACTTTTAGAAAAAAAGGTGCTCTCTCGAACCTAAAAGGGTTCTTCAGCTGTCCCCATAGGATAATCCTTTGAATAACCATTTTTTTGGTTCCAGGTAGAACCTTTTCCACAGAGGTAGTAGTAGTAGCAGAAGTAGTTGTAGTAGTCGTAGTAGCAGTAGTCATAGTCGTAGTAGTAGCAGTAGTAGTAGTAGTAGTAGTAGTAATAGTCGTAGTAGTAGTCGTAGTAGTAGTAGTCATAGCAGTAGTAGTAGTAGTAGCAGAAGTAGTCGTAGTAGCAGTAGTAGTCGTAGTAGTCGTAGTAGTAGCAGAAGTAGTAGCAGTAATAGTAGTTGCAGTCGTTGTAGTAGTAGTAGTAGTAGTAGTAGTAGCAGCAGTAGTAGTCGTCTTCGTCGTCGTATTAGCATTTATATTATTATTAGTAGTAGCAGTAGTAGTAGTAGTAGTAGGAGTAGTCATAGTAGTAGTAGCAGATGCAGTAGTAGTAGTAGTCGTCGTCCTCATTGTAGTCGTATTAGCATTTATATTATTAGTAGTAGTAGCAGTAGCAGTTGTAGTATTGTTATTATTATTATTAGTAGTAGTAATATTAGTTGTTGTCGTAGCAGTAGTAGTAGGTGTAGTAGTAGTGCTAGTAGTCATCCTCGTCGTAGTAGTATTAGCATTTATATTATTATTAGTAGTAGCAGTAGTAGTAGCAGTGGTAGCAGTAGCAGTAGCTGTAGTAGTAGTCGTAGTAGTAGTAGCAGAAGCAGTAGTAGTAGTAATAGCAGTAGTAGTAGTAGATGTTGTAGTAGTGTTAGTAGTAGCAGTAGTAGTAGTAGTAGCAGTAGTAGTAGTAGTTGTAGCAGTAGTAGTAGTGTAACGGATGAGAAACGGCTAGCTTAGTTAGCGGTGCGCGCTAAATAGCATTTCAATCGGTGACGTCACTTGCTCTGAGACCTTGAAGTAGTAGTTCCCCTTGCTCTGCAAGGGCCGCGGCTTTTGTGGAGCGATGGGTAACGATGCTTCGAGGGTGACTGTTGTTAATGTGTGCAGAGGGTCCCTGGTTCGCGCCCGGGTATGGGCGAGGGGACGGTCTAAAGTTATACTGTTACATTGGTGACAGCGGTGGGATCCGTAGCAGTAGTAGTCATAGTAGTAGGAGTAGTAGCATTTATATTATTATTAGTAGTAGTAGTAGTCATAGTAGTAGCAGCAGTAGTAGTACAGTGCCTTGCGAAAGTATTCGGCCCCCTTGAACTTTGCGACCTTTTGCCACATTTCAGGCTTCAAACATAAAGATATAAAAATGTATTTTTTTTATGAAGAATCAACAACAAGTGAGACACAATCATGAAGTGGAACGACATTTATTGGATATTTCAAACTTTTTTAACAAATCAAAAACTGAAAAATTGGGCGTGCAAAATTATTCAGCCCCTTTACTTTCAGTGCAGCAAACTCTCTCCAGAAGTTCAGTGAGGATCTCTGAATGATCCAATGTTGACCTAAATGACTAATGATGATAAATACAATCCACCTGTGTGTAATCAAGTCTCCGTATAAATGCACCTGCACTGTGATAGTCTCAGAGGTCCGTCAAAAGCGCAGAGAGCATCATGAAGAACAAGGAAGACACCAGGCAGGTCCGAGATACTGTTGTGAAGAAGTTTAAAGCCGGATTTGGATACAAAAAGATTTCCCAAGCTTTAAACATCCCAAGGAGCACTGTGCAAGCGATAATATTGAAATGGAAGGAGTATCAGACCACTGCAAATCTACCAAGACCTGGCCGTCCCTCTAAACTTTCAGCTCATACAAGGAGAAGACTGATCAGAGATGCAGCCAAGAGGCCCATGATCACTCTGGATGAACTGCAGAGATCTACAGCTGAGGTGGGAGACTCTGTCCATAGGACAACAATCAGTCGTATATTGCACAAATCTGGCCTTTATGGAAGAGTGGCAAGAAGAAAGCCATTTCTTAAAGATATCCATAAAAAGTGTTGTTTAAAGTTTGCCACAAGCCACCTGGGAGACACACCAAACATGTGGAAGAAGGTGCTCTGGTCAGATGAAACCAAAATTGAACTTTTTGGCAACAATGCAAAACGTTATGTTTGGCGTAAAAGCAACACAGCTGAACACACCATCCCCACTGTCAAACATGGTGGTGGCAGCATCATGGTTTGGGCCTGCTTTTCTTCAGCAGGGACAGGGAAGATGGTTAACATTGATGGGAAGATGGATGGAGCCAAATACAGGACCATTCTGGAAGAAAACCTGATGGAGTCTGCAAAAGACCTGAGACTGGGACGGATATTTGTCTTCCAACAAGACAATGATCCAAAACATAAAGCAAAATCTACAATGGAATGGTTCAAAAATAAACATATCCAGGTGTTAGAATGGCCAAGTCAAAGTCCAGACCTGAATCCAATCGAGAATCTGTGGAAAGAACTGAAAACTGCTGTTCACAAATGCTCTCCATCCAACCTCACTGAGCTCGAGCTGTTTTGCAAGGAGGAATGGGAAAAAATGTCAGTCTCTCGATGTGCAAAACTGATAGAGACATACCCCAAGCGACTTACAGCTGTGGCGCTACAAAAGTAGCGCTACAAAAGGTGGCGCTACAAAGTATTAACTTAAGGGGGCTGAATAATTTTGCACGCCCAATTTTTCAGTTTTTGATTTGTTAAAAAAGTTTGAAATATCCAATAAATGTCGTTCCACTTCATGATTGTGTCCCACTTGTTGTTGATTCTTCACAATAAAATACAGTTTTATATTGTTATGTTTGAAGCCTGAAATGTGGCAAAAGGTCGCAAAGTTCAAGGGGGCCGAATACTTTCGCAAGGCACTGTAGTAGTAGTAGTAGTCGTCCTCGTCATAGTCGTATTAGCATTTATATTAATATTAGTAGTAGTAGTAGTAGTATTGTTATTATTATTAGTAGTAGTTGTAGTAGTAGTAATATTAGTTGTCGTCGTAGTAGTAGTAGCAGTTGCAGTATTAGTAGCAGTAGCAGTACTAGTAGTAGTAGCAGTAGTAGTAGTAGCAGTAGCAGCAGTAGTAGTAGTAGTAGTAGTAGCAGTAGCAGCAGTAGTAGTAGTTGTAGTAGTCGTCCTCGTCGTAGTCGTATTAGCATTTATATTATTAGTAGTAGTAGCAGTAGTAGTAGTAGTAGTAGCAGTAGCTGTAGTAGTAGTTGTAGTAGTAGTAGTAGTACTAGCATAATTAGTTGTAACAGTAGTATTAGCAGTAGCAGTAGTAGTAGTACTAGTAGATGTGGTAGTAGTAGTAGTAGTGTTAGTAATAGCAGCAGTAGCAGTAGTAGTAGCACTAGTAGATGTAGTAGTGGTAGTAGTACCAGTAGATGTAGTAGTAGTGTTAATAGTAATACTAGTAGCATTATTATGGTAGTGGGTGAGCCTACATTTTCCTGGGAACAGATGGTTTTCATTATAACTTTGTAGATAAGCTCTGACTTTGAAGATAAGCTCACCTAAAGCTGTTTTTTTCTGAAGCTGGTTATTACATACTAAAACATACATAGTAATAAATCACTGATAGGTACTAAGGACATCAGCTTTGAGGAGCACTAAGTAAGATGCCTAGTTAGGGGGCTCTTTTCCACGCTCCCTTAGGGTTTGTCATTATGTTGCCTCCTCCAGGATCCCAGTTGGAGCACCTTGTTACCCTCTTAAACATGGTTAGACCTCGTTAGTGGTTTTCCTCAGGGATCGTCATTAGTTTTGCTCATTAGGGATCTGTTTAACCCCCCAGGCCTCAAACCCTCTAGTGGAGCCTGAGTGATGACAGTTTTCCACAATTGCTGAATCTTTGGCCCATTTTTCCGAAACTCTAAACACAGAACACAAAACCACAAACACAAAATGGAAAACTCTACAAATCTCTAGCAAAAGCAAACACTGCATTCAAAACTGTTTTATCTCTTTCCAAAATGTTTTTGATGACACACACACCCATCATATGAATACATCTGTCTACCAACCAACAACACACTGATGTGCTCAACACAAAACACTACTATGAATATCCCATCAGTAGGTTTATGCCTTTTGCATTTTCAGTTTTACACTGTAACCGGTTATAAAAGATTGTTACAGTAATGTATACCTACTCAAATATACATAAATAAACACACACATGCAATACAGTAACAAAAACAGTGTCATTTATTTCCAAAATGCTGTATTTTTGAACACTTGTACAAAAATAAAAAAATGAAAGTGTCTCATTCTTTCAAAACTCTAAACAAAAAAAGACAAAAACACATGAAAAAAAAAGACATTAGGCAGCATCCTACCTCCTATTTTGGTCTGGCTCCAGCACCTCATCTACATCACAAGTGATGTTCTCCCTGGCTACACACCGGGGAAAGAATCATCTGGAGTGACGGATCCAGCCGCCGAAAGCCACCACGTCAACTTCACCACATGCATCCTCCATTGTCTGGAGAAGAGGGTTGCGTGTGAGGGGATGGCGGTCATACACCTTCCATCGCCATGCCGAGAAGAACTATTCAATTGGGTTTAGGAATGGGGAATATGGTGGGAGGTATAGAACAATACATTCTGGGTAATCGATGAACCAGTTGCGGACCAGAGCAGCACGGTGGAAACTCACGTTGTCCCAGATGACAATATACCTGGGCTGCTCTGGTCCACCCCTCTGCTCGCCTGGAATGAGGATGCCATGTAGTGTGTCCAGGAATGTGATGAGAAGGGCAGTGTTGTAGGGACCAAGGTTGGCATGGTGATGGAGGACGCCTTGCTGGCTGGTGATATTCCCTCCACACTGTCCATGGACATTCACAATGGCACGGTGGTCAAAAATGTTCCGTCCCCATTCCGTTTTTGTTGGATAGGTTGAAGCCTGCCTCATCAATGTAAATATAAACGTGCTGAATTGCAGCGGCATCCAGCTCCACGACTCTCTGAAACAGACAACAAGACAATATGTGACATAGACCTAGAGCAGTCAATATGGTGAGGTACAATACACTGGATTACAGTACTGTAATGTGTCTATACAGTGCTGATATGATAGAACATTCACATTTAGTATAGTACTTGCACATATTCGCAACGCTGTTCTTTAACCCTCTCTGACTTTCGTTCAAATGCACCTTGTAGACCTGTTTCATCTGGATTCAGTTGCTCTGTAATACACGGTCCAATGTAAACAAGCCCACCTGGTGGATGTTATTGAATATTGTGTCTGCAATTATGTGGTTCTGGATTTCTTGTAGTCTAATGGAATTGTGTGTGTGTGTTTGTTTGTGTGTGTGTGTGTGTGTGTGTGTGTGTGTGTGTGTGTGTGTGTGTGTGTGTGTGTGTGTGTGTTTTTCATACAGGTCTAATGACACAGGGTGTGAGTAGTCTACTACAGGGGAGGAGAACCTTTGAACAGGGCCTTTCCTGTTGTAAAGGGACTAGAAGGATCCATAGGTGTGTGTGTACGTGCCTTCAGGAGCATACGTATGTCTGACCCCCATCCTGGGCCCCCTCTCTCCAACCTCCACGACCTGTCATATGAAATCAAGCACTCAGGGTTAACCGTTTGTTTATCCTGTAAATGATCCTGGAACGTGTGTGTGAATAGCTCACACACTTCATGACCTGTACGGTCAGCTAACACTTCACACACATTATGACATTGTGTTTGTGTAACTCACCTCATCCAGCTTTAGTGTGTGGCGGCCACCTGGGTGATGCAATGCACCGTGGCCATGTTGTGAACACCATTTTGTGAACACTCATCACATAATCAATTACTGCCGTGCTAAGGTAAATGACTCCTGTACAGTATTAACATATCCCTCTTATCGAACCGTTCAACTCTTTTTATGTTCTCACGTACCTAATCCTCTTTTGTGAAATGACCGCAATGATCCTCCTCCATTTCGTCCTTCCCTTGACCAGATTTGATGCATTAATGGAAACCATATTGTGCTAGACCAATCACCCGCAGCGTAGGCAGTTGCACTCCTGCCCTGGAGAGTCTCAGTGGTGTTGTGGCAGCTGAGGCACTTCCTGCTTTGGGGGGTCTGTTCTCCGGGCTCAAGTATAAACACTGCCACGGTCCAAAGCTGAGAGTGGGTAACAGGCCAGTCCAACACACGTACACATGCACATACACACACACACACACACACACACAACCACACACAGTTACATAACAGCGTATTGGGAAATGGCTCTTGACACCCCCCAGTTAAAACTGGCATGGTTAAGTCTCATGTTTTATTGGTTTGGTGTGCCTGCTGCTGTGAGTCAGCTAGTGCTGGTGATTTACTGTATATTATCTGTGTTTAAGGCATTTTAACATACCCTATGTCAAGTTCAAATGTAGTTTTATTGAGTTTTATCGTTTTATTTTGCACTTTTTGGCACATCCACCGTGTGCTTTGCTACTCTGGATAAATATTTGGGGGACGGGGACGGGGGGATGGGGGGTGGAAAAAGAGGAAGAGGGGAGAGGGAGACATATAGGGCACAGGAAGTGGTGAGAGAGTTGAGGGAGAAAGGGAGAGGAGAGTAGACAACTCTGGCTCTCCATTAAACAGAGACTCTCCATTGTTTTAGCTGGAATAGAGCATTTTACCTTTATTTAACTAGGCAAGTCAGTTAAGAACAAATTCTTATTTTCAATGACGGCCTAGGAACAGTGGGTTAACTGCATGTTCAGGGGCAGAACGACAGATTTGTACCTTGTCAGCTCGGGGGTTTGAACTTCCGGATACTAGTCCAATGCTCTAACCACTAGGCTACCCTGCCGACCCAATGGAGAGAGAGAGACTGAAAGAGACAATGAAAGAGAGACAGGGAGACAAAGATGGAGATAAGTAAGATGCCTAGTTAGGAGACAGAGATGGAGATATATATAATACTGTATATATACAGTACCAGTCAAAAGTTTGGACAAATCTACTCATTCTATGGTTTTTCTTTATGTCAAAGACTGCAGAGTGAAATAAAAGCAGCCAACAAGTGCTCAGCATTTGTGTGAACTCATTCAAGAGTTGGAAAAACATTCCAGGTGACTACCTCATTAAACTGGTTGAGAGAATGCAAAGCTGTCATCAAGGCAAAGGGTGGCTACTTTGAATAATATATTTTGCTTTGTTTAACATTTTTTTGGTTACTACATGATTCCATATGTGTTATTTCATAGTTTGATGTCTTCACTCTTATTCTACAATGTAGAAAATAGTTAAAATAAAGAAAAACTATTGAATAAGTAGGTGTGTCCAAACTTTTGACTGGTAATGTATATACAGTCGTGGCTAAAAGTTTTGAGAATGACACAAATATACATTTCCACAAAGTTTGCTGCTTCAGTGTCTTGAGATATTTTTGTCAGATGTTACTATGGAATACTGAAGTATAATTACAAGCATTTCATAAGTGTCAAAGGCTTTTAATGACATTACATGAAGTTTATGCAAAGAGTCAATATTTGCAGTCTTGACCCTTCTTTTTCAAGACCTCTGCAATCCGCCGTGGCATGCTGCAATTAACTTCTGGGCCACATCCTGACTGATGGCAGCCCATTCTTGCATAATCAATGCTTGGAGTTTGTCAGAATTTGTGGGTTTTTGTTTGTCCACCTGCCTCTTGAGGATTGACCACAAGTTCTCAATGGGATTATGATCTGGGGAGTTTCCTGGCCATGGACCCAAAATATCAATGTTTTGTTCCCCAAGCCACTTAGTTGCCATATGCCATATGGCAAGGTGCTCCATCATGCTGGAAAAGGCATTGTTCGTCACCAAACTGTTCCTGGATGGTTAGGAGAAGTTGCTCTCGGAGGATGTGTTGGTACCATTCTTTATTCATGGCTGTGTTCTTGGGCAAAATTGTGAGTGAGCCCACTCCCTTGGCTGAGAAGCAACCCCACACATGAATGGTCTCAGGATGCTTTACTGTTGGCATGACACAGGACTGATGGTAGCGTTCACCTTGCGTTCACAAGCTTTTTTTCCAGATGCCCCAAACAATCGGAAAGGAGATTCATCAAATTATGGTGGAAAATAAGTATTTGGTCACCTAAAAACAAGCAAGATTTCTGGCTCTCACAGACCTGTAACTTCTTCTTTAAGAGGCCCCTCTGTCCTCCACTCATTACCTGTATTAATGGCACCTGTTTGAACTTGTTATCAGTATAAAAAACACCTGTCCACAACCTCAAAGAGTCACACTCCAAACTCCACTATGGCCAAGACCAAAGAACTGTCAAAGGACACCAGAAACAAAATTGTAGACCGGCACCAGGCTGGGAAGACTGAATCTGCAATAGGTAAGCAGCTTGGTTTGAAGAAATCAACTGTGGGAGCAATTATTTGGAAATGGAAGACATACAAGACCACTGATAATCTCCTTCGATATGGGGCTCCATGCAAGATCTCACCCCGTGGGGTCAAAATGATCACAATAATGGTGAGCACTAGGGGGGACCTAGTGAATGACCTGCAGAGAGCTGGGACCAAAGTAACAAAGCCTACCATTAGTAACACACTACGCCGCCAGGGACTCAAATCCTGCAGTGCCAGACGTGTTCCCCCGCTTAAGCCAGTACATGTCCAGGCCCGTCTGAAGTTTGCTAGAGAGCTTTTGGATGATCCAGAAGAAGATTGGGAGAATGTCATATGGTCAGATGAAACCAAAATATAACTTTTTGGTAAAAACTCAACTCGTCGTGTTTGGAGGACAAAGAATGCTGAGTTGCATCCAAAGAACACCATACCTACTATGAAGCATGGGGGTGGAAACAGGATGCTTTGGGGCTGTTTTTCTGCGAAGGGACCAGGACGACTGATCCGTGTAAAGGAAATAATGAATGGGGCTATGTATCGTGAGATTTTGAGTGAAAACCTCCTTCCATCAGCAAGGGCATTGAAGATGAAACGTGGCTGGGTCTTTCAGCATGACAATGATCCCAAACACACCGCCCGGGCAACGAAGGAGTGGCTTCGTAAGAAGCATTTCAAGGTCCTGGAGTGGCCTAGCCAGTCTCCAGATCTCAATCCCATAGAAAATCTTTGGAGGGAGTTGAAAGTCTGTGTTGCCCAGCAACAGCCCCAAAACATCACTGCTCTAGAGGAGATCTGCACGGAGGAATGGGCCAAAATACCAGCAACAGTGTGTGAATACCTTGTGAAGACTTACAGAAAACGTTTGACCTTTGTCATTGCCAACAAAGGGTATATAACAAAGTATTGAGATAAACTTTTGTTATTGACCAAATACTTATTTTCCACCATAATTTGCAAATAAATTCCTTAAACATCCTACAATGTGATTTTCTAGATTTTGTTTTCTCATTTTGTCTGTCATAGTTGAAGTGTACCTATGATTAAAATTACAGGCCTCTCTCATCTTTTTAAGTGGGCGAACTTGCCCCATTGGTGGCTGACTAAATACTTTTTTGCCCCACTGTATATACAGAAGGTGGAAATGTACATACACCTTAGCCAAATACATTTAAACTCACTTTTTCAAAATTCCTGACATTTAATCCTAGTAAAAATTCCCTGTTTTAGGTCAGTTAAGATTGCCACTTTATTTTAAGAATGTGAAATGTCAGAATAATAATAGAGAGAATTATTTATTTCAGCTTTTATTTCTTTCATCACATTCCCAGTGGGTCATAAGTTTACATACACTCAATTAGTGTTTGGTAGCATTGCCTTTAAATTGTTTCACTTAAGTCAAACCTTCCACAGGCTTCTCACAATAATTTGGGTGAATTTTGGCCCATTCCTCCTGACAGAGCTGGTGTAAATGAGTCAGATTTGTCTGCCTCCTTGCTCGCACACGCTTTTTCAGTTCCACCCACAAATGTTCTATAGGATTGAGGTCAGGGCTTTGTGATGACAACTCCAATACCTTGACTTTGTTGTCCTTAAGCCATTTTGCCACAACTTTGGAAGTATGCTTGGGGTCATTGTCCATTTGGAAGACCCATTTGCGACCAAGCTTTAACTTCCTATCTGATGTCTTGAGATGTTGCTCAATATATTCACATAATTTTCCTGCCTCATGATGTCATCTATTATGTGAAGTGCACCAGACCATCCTGCAGCAAAGCACCCCCACAACATGATGCTGCCACCCCCGTGCTTCGCGGTTGGGATGGTGTTCTTCGGCTCTCTTTTTCCTCCAAACATATCGATGGTCATTATGGCCAAAAAGTTATATTTTTGTTTCATCAGACCAGAGGACATTTCTACAAAAAGTATGATCTTTGTGTCACGTGTCACGCCCTGGCCTTAGTTATCTTTGATTTCTTTATTATTTTGGTTAGGTCAGGGTGTGACATTGGGTATTTATGTGTTTTCTCTGGTCTAGGGGTTTTTGTATGTTTATGGGGCTGTTTCCTTTCTAGGTAGTTTGTATGTCTATGGTTGCCTAGATTGGTTCTCAATTAGAGGCAGCTGTTTATCGTTGTCTCTGATTGGGAACCATATTTAGGCAGCCATATTCTGTGGGTACTTTGTGGGGGTTTGCCACATTTGTTGTTTTGTAATTGTGTTCATGTTGAGTTTCTCATATTAAAAACCATGAACTCTAACCACGCTGCATTTTGGTCCTCCTCTCCTTCGACGGAAGAAAACCGTTACAGAACCACCCACCAAAACAGGACCAAGCAGCGTGGTGACAGGCAGTGGCAGGAGGAGCAGCACAATCAGGACCATTGGACTTGGGAGGAGATCCTAGACGGGAAAGGACCCTGGGAAGAGCTGGCGGCAGCGAAGGCGGAGAGACGCTGGTATGAGGAGGCGGCACGGATGGAAGCCCGAGAGTCAGCCCCAAAAATGTATTGGGGGGGCACACGGGCACCTTGTTATGCTGTGGAGCGCACGGTGTCTCCAGTGCGGGTGCATAGCCCGGTGCGGTACATACCAGCTCCTCGTATCGGCCGGGCTAGAGTGGGCATCGAGCCAGGTGCCATGAAGCCGGCTCTATGCATCTGGTCTCCAGTGCGTCTCCTTGGGCCGGCGTACATGGCACCAGCCTTACGCATGGTGTCCCCGGTTCGCCAGCACAGCCCAGTGCGGGCTATTCCACCTCGCCGCACTGGCAGGGCGACCGGGAGCATTCAACCAGGTAAGGTTGGGCAGGCTCGGTGCTCAAGAGCTCCAGTGCGCCTGCACGGTCCGGTCTATCCAGTACCACCTCCACGCAACAGCCCTCCGGTGGCAGCCCCCCGCACCAGGCTGTCTCTCCGTCCTTTGTCTACAGGCACTCCCGCCTGTCCAGCGCTACTAGAGCCTTCCTCCTCTCCAGCTCCGCCAGATTCTCCCATCTCTCCAGAGCTGCTAGAGTCTCCCATCTGTGCAGAGCTGCTGGAGTCTCCCGCCTGTCCAGAGCTGCTAGAGTCTCCCGCCTGTCCAGAGCTGCTAGAGTCTCCCGCCTGTCCAGAGCTGCTAGAGTCTCCCGCCTGTCCTGAGCTGCTAGAGTCTCCCGCCTGTCCTGAGCCACCAGTCTGCAAGGATCCTCCAGAACCGCCATAACCGACTTGCCAGAACTATAGTTTGTTAACAAGACATTTGTGGAGCGGTTGAAAAACAAGTTGTAGTGACTCCAACCCAAGTGTATGTAAACTTCTGATATATACAGTGCCTTGCGAAAGTATTCGGCCCCCTTGAACTTTGCGACCTTTTGCCACATTTCAGGCTTCA
Source organism: Oncorhynchus mykiss (assembly GCF_057628025.1). Classification (NCBI taxonomy): domain Eukaryota; kingdom Metazoa; phylum Chordata; class Actinopteri; order Salmoniformes; family Salmonidae; genus Oncorhynchus; species Oncorhynchus mykiss. Next base: position 40,977,282 of record NC_143048.1, read on the forward strand.
AACATAAAGATATAAAACTGTATTTTTTTGTGAAGAATCAACAACAAGTGGGACCTAATCATGAAGTGGAACGACATTTATTGGATATTTCAAACTTTTTTAACAAATCAAAAACTGAAAAATTGGGCGTGCAAAATTATTCAGCCCCTTTACTTTCAGTGCAGCAAACTCTATCCAGAAGTTCAGTGAGGATCTCTGAATGATCCAATGTTGACCTAAATGACTAATGATGATAAATACAATCCACCTGTGTGTAATCAAGTCTCCGTATAAATGCACCTGCACTGTGATAGTCTCAGAGGTCCGTTAAAAGCACAGAGAGCATCATGAAGAACAAGGAACACACCAGGCAGGTCCGAGATACTGTTGTGAAGAAGTTTAAAGCCGGATTTGGATACAAAAAGATTTCCCAAGCTTTAAACATCCCAAGGACCACTGTGCAAGCGATAATATTGAAATGGAAGGAGTATCAGACCACTGCAAATTTACCAAGACCTGGCCGTCCCTCTAAACTTTCAGCTCATACAAGGAGAAGACTGATCAGAGATGCAGCCAAGAGGCCCATGATCACTCTGGATGAACTGCAGAGATCTACAGCTGAGGTGGGAGACTCTGTCCATAGGACAACAATCAGTCGTATATTGCACAAATCTGGCCTTTATGGAAGAGTGGCAAGAAGAAAGCCATTTCTTAAAGATATCCATAAAAAGTTTTGTTTAAAGTTTGCCACAAGCCACCTGGGAGACACACCAAACATGTGGAAGAAGGTGCTGTGGTCAGATGAAACCAAAATTGAACTTTTTGGCAACAATGCAAAACGTTATGTTTGGCGTAAAAAAAAACACAGCTGAACACACCATCCCCACTGTCAAACATGGTGGTGGCAGCATCATGGTTTGGGCCTGCTTTTCTTCAGCAGGGACAGGGAAGATGGTTAAAATTGATGGGAAGATGGATGGAGCCAAATACAGGACCATTCTGGAAGAAAACCTGATGGAGTCTGCAAAAGACCTGAGACTGGGACGGAGATTTGTCTTCCAACAAGACAATGATTCAAAACATAAAGCAAAATGTACAATGGAATGGTTCAAAAATAAACATATCCAGGTGTTAGAATGGCCAAGTCAAAGTCCAGACCTGAATCCAATCGAGAATCTGTGGAAAGAACTGAAAACTGCTGTTCACAAATGCTCTCCATCCAACCTCACTGAGCTCGAGCTGTTTTGCAAGGAGGAATGGGAAAAAATGTCAGTCTCTCGATGTGCAAAACTGATAGAGACATACCCCAAGCGACTTACAGCTGTAATCGCAGCAAAAGGTGGCGCTACAAAGTATTAACTTAAGGGGGCTGAATAATTTTGCACGCCCATTTTTTCAGTTTTTGATTTGTTAAAAAAGTTTGAAATATCCAATAAATGTCGTTCCACTTCATGATTGTGTCCCACTTGTTGTTGATTCTTCACAAAAAAATACAGTTTTATATCTTTATGTTTGAAGCCTGAAATGTGGCAAAAGGTCGCAAAGTTCAAGGGGGCCGAATACTTTCGCAAGGCACTGTATAGTTTATGTATCAGCTAATGAGCAAGTTCAGTGCATTTACTAACACTCTAATCCCAATGCATAACTACAGAGGGTTACTATCTAAATAAAGTGAAAGACTGTTGAATTAAGTTAATATGCAATAATCACTCAAAACATCCAAATCTGCAACTGTTGTTGGGATGATTGAAATGACCTTCTAACACTTGAGCACCTTGTCTTTCCTGTTGGTGAGGAAAAAACGCATCAGAGGCTTAATGTTAACATGTAATTTTATTGTCGTTTCTCGTTTATTCTCCATTTTTAGTCATACTGTATGCCAAAAAATATTTATATACAAAATACATTCATTTTTACTTCTTGACAAAAACACAAAACAATTTACAATATGATACACATTGGCCTACTACGTTAACAAAGAGCAGAGATCGTTGTAACAGATTCTGTAAAAATTGTCCACAGTTCCGCTTTTCAAATCAAGTGTTTCTGTCTCAAATGAGATGCGGAACAAACAGGGACTAAGTAATCTTATTGCATCATCCATTGGCACCCATTTCAAGGAGAAGAAACACCTCTGGGTGTATGGAAAGACATCTGGGTGTATGGAAACACCTCAGGGTGTATGGAAAGACCTCTGGGTGTATGGAAACACCTCAGGGTGTATGGAAAGACCTCTGGGTGTATGGAAACACCTCAGGGTGTATGGAAAGACCTCTGGGTGTATGGAAACACCTCAGGGTGTATGGAAAGACCTCTGGGTGTATGGAAACACCTCTGGTGTATGGAAACACCTCAGGGTGTATGGAAAGACCTCTGGGTGTATGGAAACACCTCAGGGTGTATGGAAAGACCTCTGGGTGTATGGAAACACCTCTGGTGTATGGAAAGACCTCTGGGTGTATGAACAGACCTCTGGGTGGTGTATGGAAAGACCTCTGGGTGTATGAACAGACCTCTGGGTGGTGTATGGAAAGACCTCTGGGTGTATGGAAAACTAAGCAAAATACAAAACAACAAAAATATTATGTTTTTCACATCTGAATGTAAACACTTTGATAAATACAAAGTTGGAAACAACGCTTGGGAAAAAAAATTAACTTTTGCCGGAAGCATAAGATTATAAGGTAATAGAATGATTAAAACCTCCTATGGCAGCTTGCAGATAGTTGTCACTACATAGCCATGCTAGAGAGGACAAAGGTAAAGTGTTTTTTTTAGCCAGAAATTCCACTTTAACAACTAACCCAAACCTCAACCCTTTCTCATTTACCTTACTCCTTAACCCTAACACTCCATTAATAACAAACAGCTAACGTACTTGCACTGCTGATGATATAGCCAATTTGGTCCTCTCTAGCATGGCCATCTAGTGATGACACTTGCAGACTGGTTTTGTGACAGTTGACCCAAAGCATCTTTTTGTCTCTCTCACCTCTGTTCTTTCCTTTTCATTTTTCTCTTTATATCTGTGGTAAATGATGTTTGTTCCACTTCTACTCCTTAGACTATGTATACTAATGCTTCTCACCGTGTGTGTGTGTGTGTGTGTGTGTGTGTGTGTGTGTGTGTGTGTGTGTGTGTGTGTGTGTGTGTGTGTGTGTGTGTGTGTGTGTGTGTGTGTGTGTGTGTGTGTGTGTGTGTGTGTGTGTGTGTGTGTGTGTTACCACTGCTTCTCTAAATGGGAAACACTCCTCTAACAGGGCACATTCTTCTCCAGTCTCTTTAGCCATTAAAGAGAGCTGGTGTTGTTGTTCATGTTCACATTGTTGTTGCAGTCTCAGCCGGTCGGGCTGTTCTGCACTGCAGGTCTTAGGGCAGCATAATTAGTTTATAATGGTGACGACGAAGATGATGATAGTTAATTTAAATGATGATTTACATGATGAAAACGATGGTTCATTTAAATGATGATGATTATGATGATGAAAATGACTGTTCATTTAAATGATGATGATTATGATGAAGATGTAGAGTTGATTTAAACGATGAAATGATAGTTCATTTAAATGATGAGGATTAGGATGAAGATGATGAGGATTATGATGATGAAGCTGATAGAGTTGATTTAAACGATGATGATGATGAAAACGTCATCAGAGTTAGTTGATGAACTGAGCACCCCCGTGAGGCACAATCTCCGTCAAGCCCCACCCAACTACATTCCCCCTCTGCTCACACCCCTCACCGTCTTGCAAAGCCAGCTGGGATATCTCCTCCTCCGTCAGCACACGGTCCCACATGTTCACCCCTGTCATCTTCCCAGCGAATGCCAACTTGGCATCGAAGCCTCCCTCAAACCCAGGCATCTGACTCCCACTGCCACCTGACCCTCCAGAGACCCCACCGTCGTTCTTCTCCTGCCCCAGCTGGAGTGAGCCTCCATCCGGTAACATGTGGCCCTCGGCCACCCCGGGTGTGTATGCCACTCTGTGTCCATCGGCCCATAGTGACGCTATGCCCTGCTCAGAGCTCCAAGCCCCACATAGGTGGGTCCAAACTCCTCCTCCTTTCACCACTCCCCGTGCCTCCACCAGGTGAGCCTCTCCTCCCACGGTGAAGAGAGCCCTTGTTCCGCTAAGAAGGAGCTGTATCTCATAGGGGTTCCGTTTGGTTCCGTAGGAAAACAGCACAGTTCTGTTGGAGACGGAGACGGGCTTGGCCCACAGGCACACGGTGAAGGAAGAGAGGGAGAGAGGGAGGTCTGGTGTCACTGACGAGAAGATGCGACGGGAACGCATAGGGAAGAGAAGAGCGGTCTCACAGCCTGCGAGAGAGGAGGGAGGGAGGAGAGGATGAGAGAATAGCTTTAGTCATTTTGCGGTTATTACTGATCTGAAAGATGACAAAATCAGGAGAGAAATCAAGAGTGAGATGGACAAAGACCCTGTATGCTGTCTCACAGGGCTTCTTCAGTCCTAAGCTCTGTTCTCACAAGCACTACAGATGACCAGATCATATTGTCTTTATCTCACATCAAGAAACACTTCACTAGATATTAGTTATGTATATATAATGTACAATGTTTCCGCTGACGTCATTGCCACCACGCCCCAAAAAAATAAGGAACATGAAAAAATATGTCTGCCAAGGCCGAGGTGCACTTTGCATGTGCTAGATCAATCAGGGTCCCTGTGTGTTACCTCGGGTGGCGGGTTACCCCAACTTACCCTAACAGGTAGGCCTACGTGATATTAACTGTTTATGCAAGTTTTTTTGTGACATCAAATTCTTCAATAGGAACCTAACTAGTTAAAAGATCACTAGTTAAAAGATTAGCCCAGTAGGGTAAATACAGGTAGACAACCCCATGCTTCAGCCTATTCATTTATAGCCACTATGCTGCATCAGTTGGGCTACAGGTGATCATTGTTATTGCTAAAAGCATACATGTTAATATGGACCGTGCATAGGCTATATGCATGGTCCAATATGTTAAAATAATTGTACCAAATCATTTTAGCATTATGTTATTGGGTTCATTTCTAGAGGTGGAAATTATATATATTCATTTTGGAGTAGAATGTCCTTTTGAAGTCACCTTCACCGCTACCCCTAACCCCACCCCCACCCCTAACCCTACCCCTAACCCTAACCCCACCCCTAACCCCACCCCTACCCCTAACCCTACCCCTACCCCTACCCCTAACCCTACCCCTAACCCTAACCCCACCCCTAACCCTACCCCCACCCCTAACCCCACCCCTAACCCTAACCCCACCCCTAACCCCACCCCTAACCCTACCCCTAACCCTAACCCCACCCCTACCCCTAACCCCACCCCTAACCCTACCCCTAACCCTAACCCCACCCCTAACCCTACCCCTAACCCTAAACAGTCGTGCCAAGGATCTCTATGGTTGAACCTTTAACAGTCATGCCAATGGAGCAGTTTGGTATTTGAGCGGTAGACCATGGTGTGATCAGTGTACAGAGAGGGTGTTTGAGGTTCAGGCTGCGGTCAGTGTTAATGATGTCATAGACCAAAAGTTTTTCCCTGTCTTTTCCCACTCGGCGGGCGCAGTCGTTTTTTTTCTTTCTCTCTCTCTCTCTCTCTCTCTCTCTCTCTCTCTCTCCTTTAGGCGATGAAAGAGTAAACTGTATGCTCACCATGTCTGTTTCTTATCACACTGTGCGTGTGTGTGTGTGTGTGCGTGCGTGCGTGCGTACGTACGTGTGTGTGTGCGTGCGTGCGTGCGTGTTTCTGTGTGTATGACTAAGTGGGTTTTGAATCAGTGTGGACAGCTCCCTTTCCCCTCTCTCTGCAGCAGCAGCAGCATTCTGATAGCTAGGTCATGACACTGAGACTCCTCCTACCAGACCCTAAATGTTGACGTTACATTTGTCTCAGGTTTCTCTCCGGGGGTAACCTTTCCCATCTGGTTCTGTTTCCCAGGGTGTTTTGCTGTGGTTGCTTTGTCGACCTGCTAATGATTATACCTCCTTCTGCTCAGTATCCAGGTTTACAGGGCGGATGATATAGACGGTGTGTGTGTGTGTGTGTGTGTGTGTGTGCAATGTAAAAAGCATTGAAGTTCTATCTGATTAATGCTGGGAACTGGAGCTGGCTCACTGAAAGACCTGGCGGCTATATGTATATATGAACAGACTTGATTCAGAGAGACTCCTCTTTATAGAACAATAGCCTTGTTGCTCTCTGGGCTTATTGTAAGTCCTCAAACTCATTTTGTTTTTGATTGAATTTCAACAGAGTAAGTAGGTAGAGGTCTGAACAGGGCCTGTGGGTGTATTTCAGATGCAGAGACTGAGCTTGGAACACGGAAAGGCACTCTAGTAAGAATCAATTCATATTATTCATTTTTAAGAAAAATTTACCAGAATTGTTGTTTATATTCATACTCTCTAAGTATATATTTCCTATTTTCATTCTTTCAAGAATGATGGGTTGTTAATGATCACATTGCCTGGGAGGGATGTCTGGTGTGATTCTGGTGAGAGGAGTGCTGTATTACCTGATGGTGTCTAAACATCTTCTACATTATGTAGAGCAGGGCTTGTCAACCTGGTTACTGTACCACCAAGTACATGTTGCTCTGCCTAGAGTACCACTGAAATACCCCCTCATGTGCAGTTTACCAGTAAGTCTACTGTCTCATGAGTCTTTTCAAGTTCCCCATGTGGATAGGTCAGTACTAGTGCCCCTGGTTGGGTCAAGTTCCCCATGTGGATAGGTCAGTACTAGTGCCCCTGGTTGGGTCAAGTTCCCCATGTGGATAGGTCAGTACTAGTGCCCCTGGTTGGGTCAAGTTCCCCATGTGGATAGGTCAGTACTAGTGCCCCTGGTTGGGTCAAGTTCCCCATGTGGATAGGTCAGTACTAGTGCCCCCTGGTTGAGGACCACTAATGTAAAGGATGGCAGGATGTATAGACAGGGACACAGGAAGTGGTGTTCTCACCTGCAGGCAGGTGTCGTTGCTGTGCCGACTTGAGCGCGAGCTCTAGCACTGCCCTCGTCTTCGCCAGCTCTGTCACCACGGCAACCAGCATCTCTGCTGATGCCACTTCCTGCTGCAAGTTTTCCCCCTTAGCCTCTGGATTACTCAGGCAGATGTTTTCCAGCTTGATAAGTTGGATAGCCTGTGTCCTCACTGCAGTTAGAAGCTGCTGTAACAGCTTTTCCTGATGGCTATTCCCAGCTGAATTCCCAGCATCAGTGCTTCGATCCTGTCTGAGATGCTCCATGCTCTCCCTGAGGCGAGCCTCCATCTGCATGGACATCCTCCGCCCAGCGGTCTCCACCGCAACGCCACAGGCCCCTCCGTACTGAGCCACGAACCTGTGGTGAGGAGAAGAAGGATTAGAGAGGGATTACATCAGAGACCAGGAAGTACAGTACACATGGGAGCCAAGCTAGCCAACTGCACCAGTAGTTTCTTACGCCCAATTCCACATGGACTCCTGTCAGATATACACAGGTGTACAGAGGTTAGGGAGGTAAAGGTCGATTTCGGATTGCTGGTTATGATCCATTGGCTGAGAGTTCCATTTATAATGAACAAAAAAATGAACGCAACATGAGTTACAGTTCATAAGGAAATCCGTCAATTGAAATAAATGTATTAGGCCCATTAGACTCATTATGCAGGGCACAGCCATGGGTGGGCCTAGGAGGGCATAAGCTCACCCACTTGGGAGAAAGATTCACCTACTGGGGAGCCAGAATGAGTTTTTCACCACAAAAGAGCTTTATTACAGACAGAAATACTCCCCAGCACAAGGTGCACCTGTGTAATGATCATGCTGTTCAATCAGCTTCTTGATATGCCACACCTGTCTGGTGGATAGATTATCTTGGCAAAGAAGAAATGCTCACTAACAGGGATATAAACACATTTGGCGATAAATAAGCTTTTTGTGGGTATGGAAAATGTATGGGATTTTTTATTTCAGATCATGAAACATGGGACCAACACTTTACATGTTGCGTTTATATTTTTGTTCAGTATATATACAGTACCAGTCAAATGTTTGGACACACCTACTCATTCAAGTGTTTTTCTTTAGTTTTACTATTTTCTACATTGTAGAATAATAGTGAAGACATCAAACTATTAAATACACATATGGAATCATGTAGTAAGCAAAAAAGTGTTAAACAAATCAAAATATATTTTATATTTGAGATGCCACCCGTTTCCTTGATGACAGCTTTGCACACTCTTCTTATTCTCTCAACCAGTTTCATGAGGTAGTCACCTGGAATCCATTTCAATTCACAGATGTGCCTTTAACAGATGTGTGTTTAATTTGTGGAATTTCTTTCCTTAATGCGTTTGATGCCAATAAGTTGTGTTGTGACAAGGTAGAGGTGGTATACAGAATGATATGATATATTTGGTAAAAGACCAAGTCCATATTATGGCAAGAATAGCTCAAATATACACAGAGAAATACATGAAGGTCAGTCAATCCAGAAAATGTCAAGAACTTTTAAAGTTTCTTCAAGTGCAGTCGCAAAAACCATCAAGCGCTATGATGAAACTGGCTCTCATAAGGCCCGCCATAGGAAAGGAATACCCAGAGTTACCTCTGCTGCAGAGGATACGTTCATTAGAGTTACCAGTCTCAGAAATTGCAGCCCAAAAAATGCTTCACTGAGTTCAAGTAACAATTGTTCAGAGAAGCCTGCATGAATCAGGCCTTCATGGTCGAATTTCTGCAAAGAAACCACTACTAAAGGACACCAATAATAATAAGAGACTTGCTTAGGCCAACAAGCACGAGCAATGGATATTAGACTGGTGGAAATCTGTCTTTTGTTCTGATGAGTCCAAATTAGATTTTTTTTTTTTTAATGAGACGCAGAGTAGATGGACAGATGATATCTTCATGTGTGGTTCCCACCGTGAAGCATGTAGGAGTAGGTGTGATGGTGTTGGGGTGTTTTGCTGGTTCCACTGTCAGTGATTTATTTATAATTCAAGGCACACTTAACCAGCGTGCTACCACAGCATTCTGCAGCGATACACCATCCCATCTTGTTTGAGCTTAGTGGGACTACCATTTTTTTTTCAACAGGACAATGACCCAACACACTTCCTGGATGTACAAGGGCTATTTGACCAAGAAGGAGAGTGATGGAGTGCTGCATCAGATGATCTGGCCTCCACAATCACCCAACCTCAACCCAATTGAGATGATTTGGGATGAGTTCGACCGCAGAGTGAAGGAAAAGCAGCCGACAAGTGCTCAGCATTTGTGGGAACTCCTTTTGGAAAATCATTCCAGGTGAAGCTGGTTGAGAGAATGCCGAGAGTGTGCAAAGTTGTCATCAAGGCAAATGGTGGCTACTTTGAAGAATCTAAAATCTAAAATGTATTTTGACTTGTTTAACACTTTTTTGGTTACTACATAATTCCATATGTGTTATATCATAGTTTTGATATCTTCACTCTTATTCTACAACGTAGAAAATAGTAAAACTTAAGAAAAACCCTTGAATGACAAACTTTTGACTTCATATAAGTTCATATACATAGCACAGACTTTCTTCTCAAAAACCAACCTTAGCATCTCTCCACGCAGCGACCCCAATTCCACCTTGATGATGTCATCGGAGAACTGCAGAAGCATGTTCTCCCTCATCTGAGAGTTCTCCAGCATGGAGAAGAGCTTGTCCCATTTAGTCATGTCTGTAGCCTTACAGGGTCCTGGGGCTGGGGTAGCTGTGGCTGAGAGAGGGAGAAAGAGAGAGAGAGAAAGAGAGAGAGAGATGAGAGAGAGAGAGAGGAGAGAGAAGAGAGAGAGAGAGAGAGAGGAGAGAGAGAGGAGAGAGAAGAGAGAGAGAGAGAGAGAGAGAGAGGAAGTGAAATTAATGAATACAAGCCATCTAACATACATGCCTGTATGAACTGCTCCACCTCTCCTTCCCACTCAATTGAATTGAATTAAATTTAATTGAGTGGGAAGGAGAGGTTGGGTATGTTAGAGAGCTTTTTATTCATACATTTTAAGTCAACACTGAGATGTCTCAATAATCATTCACTTCCTATCCTTTCTCCTGTCAACTGTCCATCTCTCTCTTAGATTGTCCCTTTCTCCTGTCAACTGTCCATCTCTCTCTTAGATTGTCTCTTTCTCCTGTAAACTGTCCATCTCTCTCTTACATCCATCCAACTGTCCATCTCTCTCTTAGATTGTCCCTTTCTCCTGTCAACTGTCCATCTCTCTCTCAGATTGTCCCTTTCTCCTGTAAACTGTCCATCTCTCTCTCAGATTGTCCCTTTCTCCTGTAAACTGTCCATCTCTCTCTCAGATTGTCCCTTTCTCCTGTAAACTGTCCATCTCTCTCTTAGATTGTCTCTTTCTCCTGTAAACTGTCCATCTCTCTCTCAGATTGTCCCTTTCTCCTGTAAACTGTCCATCTCTCTCTTAGATTGTCTCTTTCTCCTGTAAACTGTCCATCTCTCTCTCAGATTGTCCCTTTCTCCTGTAAACTGTCCATCTCTCTCTTAGATTGTCTCTTTCTCCTGTAAACTGTCCATCTCTCTCTCAGATTGTCCCTTTCTCCTATAAACTGTCCATCTCTCTCTCAGATTGTCCCTTTCTCCTGTAAACTGTCCATCTCTCTCTCAGATTGTCCCTTTCTCCTGTAAACTGTCCATCTCTCTCTCAGATTGTCTCTTTCTCCTGTAAACTGTCCATCTCTCTCTTAGATTGTCCCTTTCTCCTGTAAACTGTCCATCTCTCTCTCAGATTGTCCCTTTCTCCTGTAAACTGTCCATCTCTCTCTTACATCCATCCAACTGTCCATCTCTCTCTTAGATTGTCCCTTTCTCCTGTCAACTGTCCATCTCTCTCAGATTGTCCCTTTCTCCTGTAAACTGTCCATCTCTCTCTCAGATTGTCCCTTTCTCCTGTAAACTGTCCATCTCTCTCTCAGATTGTCCCTTTCTCCTGTCAACTGTCCATCTCTCTCAGATTGTCCCTTTCTCCTGTAAACTGTCCATCTCTCTCTTAGATTGTCCCTTTCTCCTGTAAACTGTCCATCTCTCTCTCAGATTGTCCCTTTCTCCTGTAAACTGTCCATCTCTCTCTCAGATTGTCCCTTTCTCCTGTAAACTGTCCATCTCTCTCTCTGATTGTCCCTTTCTCCTGTAAACTGTCCATCTCTCTCTTAGATTGTCCCTTTCTCCTGTAAACTGCCCATCTCTCTCTTAGATTGTCCCTTTCTCCTGTAAACTGTCCATCTCTCTCTCAGATTGTCCCTTTCTCCATCCAACCGTCCATCTCTCTCTTAGATGGTCCCTTTCTCCTGTAAACTACTTTTTTCTCTCCCTTTGCTTGAAACAGTATCAATCTATTCCCGCTCTGTCCCTCTCTTTCTCTTTCCGTGTCCTGTATCCTGGCAATTTGAGTTATTGTCACAGTGTCTTTCTCTGGTGTGATAATGTGTTATGTTACTCTCCAGTGTTTGTTTGGGCCACTTCATCTTTAGTAATGTAATATCACATTACAAACTGCCCTGAGCAAATGTACTGTTGGTTATGGTTTTCTGTATGAGTACCAAGCATACACACACACACACACACACACACACACACACACACACACACACGCACACACACACACAGAGGAGCCTGCCTTCCAAAATAGCTGAGAGAAGAATTTCCCAATTAAATAGTATTTCTTTGATCAATGACCAGTCATTCATAATGGTCTTTTCCCAATAGGAGGCTAAAAGCTCCGGTCTCCTCTCGCTCAACTTACTCTCTGACAGAGAACATCTCTGCCCAGACTTTCCCAGACAATACTGACAGAACACATTGAGAAACACTCCCTCAGCCACAACTACTGGAGATAGATTGACTGACAGAGCACAGCTAGATCAGTGATTCCCAAATGTATGTTGCTTTATAACCCACCTAAAGCTTTTGGAAATTTATGAACCGCTGAATTGGAAGTGACTCACCATTCGGTAAACACTGGTCCAGATTATTTACATTATCTATGTACTGTACTTAATGTACTCTGGCAGAGAAGAGAGAGAAGAGAAGGAAGCGAGATACGAGAAGAGAGAGAGGAGAAGAGAGAGGAGAAGAGAGAGAAGATAGAAGAGGAGAAGAGAAGAGAGAAGAGAAAAGAGGAGAGAAGAGAGAAAAGAGAGGAGAAGAGTGAGAAGAGAGGGAACATGTCCAGATGTGCTCAGCACTAACACAGTCAGTGCTCACACTCTCTATGATTAGTCTTTGCGCGTCATATCCAGAGACGAAAAACTTGACAAAGACCAACACTGGACAGAGTACATCTAGACATACTTTTATAACCCACATACATAGCACAATGATTCTAAAATCAAACTATTTTAGTATGATATCTGGACACACACTGTCTGAACACAGCCATACAGATGTCTGAAGATACAGGGGTTGCCTTAACGCAGAATTCATAATTTTCACTGAGAAAGATAAATAAACGCAGACGAAATATCAAAACGCAGATCTAGTGATTCAGTTTCACTTCTTCACTCGGATAAGACATTTTTTCTGTGGTAAACATAAGAAATCTGATGGCCATGCATTGTTTTTGCTATAAAAAAAAGACCTTGCTCTTTCATTCTAAGCTAATTTACTGATGAGTGGCTGCTAACCAACTAGCGTTTGATTTCTAATGTCATCTGATGAAATCTAAGCTCTTTTCTGTGGAAGGTTTTGCATACATTT